>NC_056739.1:246424417-246439569 GCF_019279795.1 Protopterus annectens | reverse complement strand
TGCCTTCACACCTACTGTGGTATTGTCTTTGCCACAGAAGTTTTGTTTCAACTGATGAACTCCAACATACAGTTAAGAATAACAAGACCATGTTTATAGTAAATCTATTAAAAACTCAAATACTACAACTTTCCTTACCACATAGTATAACATTTCATGAAAATCCTTACAGTAATTATACGTTAGCCAAAATGTAGATAATGACATAATTCATAAAAAATTGTGAACTGTGTGTGAAGACTGAGATGAAAGCTGACAACAAATGTTTAAAACCCTGTATATGGACAATGGTTGCAAAAACTGACAAACTGCTTCAGAAATTATCATATTTTACTAGGATCCATGTTGGGTGACTGTATGGCCACCCTCTCTCACTAGCTAGAGTTGCCACCTCTCCGTTTTTTTCCCAAACTATCTGGAAATCAAACTGATTCTCCGGTAGTCTGGTAAACACTGTACAAACTCCGGTATTCTGTTTCAAAAAAGGAAACAGACTATCAGAGTTTGTAAATTGGCTGATTTACTATGCCCTTTTTACATAAAAGCATAGTAAATCAGCTGAAAACGGGCAGTAGGAACAGAAAAAGAGGGTGTTCCCTGCCAGGTGATGTAATCGTGACATCACAAAATTGACAAAATGTGGGCAGGGAAGGGGTGGGGTGGGCGGAGTTACTGGTGATGCAAGGGGTGTGACTTTACTCTGGTTGTTACTCTGGTTGGTTGATGGGGAATATTTCCACCAAAAATCAGGTGTTTCTATGGGCGCAATTTGTGCACCCACTTACTCGAACATTGTGTTAGCCAAATGGGAAGAGAAGTTTGTTATTAATTCCAGTTTCAATGTATACTGGTCAATGTACCACAGGTACCTGGACGACATAGTCCTGATATGGATAGGTGGACAGGAAAAGTTTTTAGAATTTTTAGAATATTTGGGTCAAACTACACATTTTCTAAAATTCACATACACAATTAGTACTGAGTTTCTCAGGTATCTGGATGTAGAAATTTACAGACATGAAGGAAGATTCGAAAGTAGGATATATAGGAAAGACACGTATGTAAATTCCTTCCTACATTATAGTAGTGCTCACCCCACTACATAGTAAAACAAATATTGTTAAAGGTCAATTTGTAAGGGGGTCAAGAATGACTAGTTTTGAAAGTGACTTTCTAAAGGAATGTGACAAACTTGAAAAAATGTTTTTGGAACGAGGTTACCCCAAGTAGTTTATTCTACGATTAAGAACTGAAGTGGAGAGAGAGAGACTACAAAGGTTTAAGCCCATTATTGGGATAGGTGTGGATAAAGGTAACAACCAAAAACATTTGCCCATAGTGGGTCAGAATCAATTCTTGAGGGGCCTGGTGGTAGAATACAATGGAATTAATAAAAATATGAAACAGACCTTAATGAATGAATGGAACAAGTTTTCCCTCCTAAATGACATAGATGAGATAAAGGGAATGTATCCAAAACTGGTGTTCAAAAACTCTTGGAATATCAAGAGTATTTTGGAAAAAAGAGGTGACAAATTTAAGGGAATAAATAAAAGCAAACTTGGCACATATAAGTGTGGGAGGTGCCAACAATGTCCGCACATTATTAACAAAGGAGAAGTGTACTTACAAAGTAGAAAAAGAACCCTAAGAAGTATAGGCTTCTACAATTGTGAAAGTAAAGGGGTGATTTATCTGGCAATATGTAAAAAATGCCAGAGTTTCTATGTGGGCAAAACTGAGAGAGGTCTAAAGAGGAGAATGTATGAACATTTTTATGATATTGGGAAGGGCAAATCAACTAATGCACTGTTTAGACACTCTCAGACCTGCAAGGAATATAAATACGATTTTTTTGTACTAGAACAAATAAGACCGGACACAAGAGGTGGACCTTGGGAAGAGATTTTGGAGAGTAAAGAGCTATGGTGGCAAATTAACCTAGAGGCTGGTAGTAAACCTGGGTTAAACGACACATTGTCAATTTCTTCACTGTTAAAATTGAGGGCTTTGAAGATTTAGAATTTTGTCTCAGTACACTTCCTTATGGATTCACTAGAGGGCGCCCTTATATAGTATTTGATTACTTCAGTTTCCTAACAAGAAGTTTTACATGGTTTTTAACACATTGAGATTTTAAAACTATATTAAGTGTATATTTACATATTTATATTATTTATCACTCACTTATCTGCTAGTTTTTAAATCAAAGTATTTATTATGAGATTTACTAGATTATTAAATATTGTTCCACTATAAGAAAAAGGGTTATAAAAGTGTAAACCTTACATGGTATGAAGACACTCCCTGAACAAGATAGGCATGAATATTAACTAGTAGGATGTTACTGATTTGTCAGTTTGAATTAATTGAAGCTGTTCTATTGGTTTTTTACTAATTACATCATTAAACTAAGTTATATAAGTGCAAATGTGAACTAAAAGCATTTATCTGATGAAGTCCTATGTGTATGGATGAAAACGCGTATTTTACAGTTGATGTTATAAGAGCGTTAATTTATTTTAGTACTTTCTACGTTTTTAAGTAGAATATTTGAATAAACTTTTAGTGGAGTTACCTAAAGTGCTTCCTTGGTCCTTTGGCACCTTTGTTTGGATTTCTTAGTCAGTATTTAGTGCCTTTGCTGTTTCGTTTGTGGATTTAGTGCTCTACAGTTTGACCAAGGGAAGCTCAGAAACCACGAAGTCAGTATGAGTTCAGACGCACAGGAGGAGGCGGGCCAAATGAGAAGGTTGATTGGCCAACTCACTGAACTCATTGACTTACTTACGCCTCTCTGCCAGAGCCTTGTAGTGAGTAGGAACCAGGTGGAATCCAGGGGAAATGGAACCGAACGGTTCAGTGGTAAGCAGACCAAGCGTAAAAGGGAGCTTATTGGTGAAGCTGAGGCAACAGGCGACCCGCTTGAACTGGAAGAAAGTAATTTCAACCCTATGGACACACCGAAACTACTGGATGTAGACAGAGATGCAACGCAAAGTGACAACTTTTTTTGAAATGGGTGCTAGACCTAAGACTTGCGTTGACACGTCAGCACCAAAAGGTACTGTTAATTTTTCTTCTAAATCAACGGAAGAATGGCTTAACAAAGACTTTAACATTAATTTTAAAATTGATAAACAACAGAATGGTGAACAATGAAATGTTGGCTCTTATGCACTTAAAATTGATAAATTAAGTAAGATGTTGTACAAACACAGGACATTAAGTATAGAAAATGCCTATCTTAATGAATGTTTAAGAAGGGAAATAGTCCCAAAAGGTTTAAGGGTATTTAAATACCCAAATAATGTACAGATAGGTACACAGTTTTATGATAGCTTAATCAATGTGTTTAATAACTGTGGACTAGAAATTATTAAATTGATTATACATGACAATGAAAACAAGCAGTGTATTTTGAGCAAAGAAATAGATGAACTTGATGCTCATATTAAGATGGATTTACTTTTTGGGATAACAGAAGAAAGAGATAAATATTATAAACTAAGGAAGGATACAGATGACAAAAGTGAGGGGATCATTCAGCGTAAAATGGGGAAACTTAGAAGGGATATGAATGAATATGAAAACAATACTTGTTATCCAAAACCACCCCAATATAATAAGGAAATATCACCCTTTAATAAGAGAAAGAATTTTTATTATAACAACAGGAAATTTCAAGAAAATGTGGAGGAGAAATGGTATGACAACACATATGATGAAGAATTTCCTCCTTTGAGTGGAAATGAATTTCCTGGCTTTGCAGCCCACAACAACACAAGGGGAAATTTTCACATGAGGGGGGGGGGGGGGAGATTTTATTGAATAATACCTCCAGCCCTGGAAAAGGAGAACATGACCCTTCTGATGAACACATTATAGTGGAACAAAATAAAAATACATTTCAAGGTTTTACGATATACAATTTTAGTAGCTTGAGTTTGGAAACTGATCATTTTACTTTGCTTAGTAAAGGACTCAAATATATTCCTATGCAAAATGGGGACCCAACACGAACTATAATGGATATCAAGCTATTCATGAAGAAGATCAATTTGGAAATACTAGGTACCAGGATGGGGTTTAAGAAAGAAAATAGAGTGGAAAATGAATTAAAAAGAAAATCTATTTACAACCCACCTTTAATACCCCAGCTTAGGAATTTTGAGAATGTTTTAATAAATGAAGTTAGGAAACAAAAAGAAGATATTAAATACAAAACCAAATTTAACTTGAGTAAAAAGGAATACTTAACACTCAAGGAATTGAGTAACAACGACACAGTAAGGGTGATGAAGCCCGACAAGGGAGGGGGGATAGTAATTATGGATAGGATTGAATACGAAGGAAAAATGAATTCCATACTCAGGGAAGAAAACAAGTATTCAGTGGTCTCTAAAAATGAAGTTAACTTGGCATATAAGAGGATAGATAATATTCTCCAGGATTTACTAAGTGAAGAAGTAATTGACAACAACACCTTCAAATTTTTGGAGGTGACTAGACCAAGAATGGCCACAGTATTTGGTATCCCAAAAATTCACAAAAGTATAAAAAAAACCCCATTTAGACCCATTGTCGCGGCGGAAGGTTCGAAAACAGAACCTCTGGCTAAATTCGTTGACTTTAAAACCAAGCACATATGGGTCAACAAAAAAACTATAATTAAAGATTCTTGGGAATTCTTGGGTGAGTTAAAACCGGAACTGTACAATGAGGATGCCCTGTTCATTACAATAGACATAGTTGATCTATTTGGATGCATACCCCACGATGAGGGTATGGACATGTTCGAGGAGAGTGTGTTTGAGGACACAAAACTGAGCCACAAAGACAAAATAGCTAGTATTGCTCTTATGGATACAGTTCTTAGATACAATTTTATTACTTTTGATGGGGAATATTTCCACCAAAAATCAGGTGTTTCTATGGAGCAATTTGTGCACCCACTTACTCGAACATTGTGTTGGCCAAATGGGAAGAGAAGTTTGTTATTAATTCCAGTTTCAATGTATACTGGTCAATGTACCACAGGTACCTGACATAGTCCTGATATGGATAGGTGGACAGGAAAAGTTTTTAGAATTTTTAGAATATTTGGGTCAAACTACAAATTTTCTAAAATTCACATACACAATTAGTACTGAGTTTCTCAGGTATCTGGATGTAGAAATTTACAGACACGAAGGAAGATTCGAAAGTAGGATATATAGGAAAGACACGTATGTAAATTCCTTCCTACATTATAGTAGTGCTCACCCCCTACATAGTAAAACAAATATTGTTAAAGGTCAATTTGTAAGGGGGTCAAGAATGACTAGTTTTGAAAGTGACTTTCTAAAGGAATGTGACAAACTTGAAAAAATGTTTTTGGAACGAGGTTACCCCAAGGAGTTTATTCTACGATTAAGAACTGAAGTGGAGAGAGAGAGACTACAAAGGTTTAAGCCCATTATTGGGATAGGTGTGGATAAAGGTAACAACCAAAAACATTTGCCCATAGTGGGTCAGAATCAATTCTTGAGGGGCCTGGTGGTAGAATACAATGGAATTAATAAAAATATGAAACAGACCTTAATGAATGAATGGAACAAGTTTTCCCTCCTAACTGACATAGATGAGATTGGTGTTCAAAAACTCTTGGAATATCAAGAGTATTTTGGAAAAAAGAGGTGACAAATTTAAGGGAATAAATAAAAGCAAACTTGGCACATATAAGTGTGGGAGGTGCCAACAATGTCCGCACATTATTAACAAAGGAGAAGTGTACTTACAAAGTAGAAAAAGAACCCTAAGAAGTATAGGCTTCTACAATTGTGAAAGTAAATGGGTGATTTATCTGGCAATATGTAAAAAATGCCAGAGTTTCTATGTGGGCAAAACTGAGAGAGGTCTAAAGAGGAGAATGTATGAACATTTTTATGATATTGGGAAGGGCAAATCAACTAATGCACTGTTTAGACACTCTCAGACCTGCAAGGAATATAAATACGAATTTTTTGTACTAGAACAAATAAGACCAGACACAAGAGGTGGACCTTGGGAAGAGATTTTGGAGAGTAAAGAGCTATGGTGGCAAATTAACCTAGAGGCTGGTAGTAAACCTGGGTTAAACGACACATTGTCAATTTCTTCACTGTTAAAATTGAGGGCTTTGAAGACTTAGAATTTTGTCTCAGTACACTTCCTTATGGACTCACTAGAGGGCACCCTTATATAGTATTTGATTACTTCAGTTTCCTAACAAGAAGTTTTACATGGTTTTTAACACACTGAGATTTTAAAACTATATTAAGTGTATATTTACATATTTATATTATTTATCACTCACTTATCTGCTAGTTTTTAAATCAAAGTATTTATTATGAGATTTACTAGATTATTAAATATTGTTCCACTATAAGAAAAAGGGTTATAAAAGTGTAAACCTTACATGGTATGAAGACACTCCCTGAACAAGATAGGCATGAATATTAACTAGTAGGATGTTACTGATTTGTCAGTTTGAATTAATTGAAGCTGTTCTATTGGTTTTTTACTAATTACATCATTAAACTAAGTTATATAAGTGCAAATGTGAACTAAAAGCATTTATCTGATGAAGTCCTATGTGTATGGACGAAAACGCGTATTTTACAGTTGATGTTATAAGAGCGTTAATTTATTTTAGTACTTTCTACGTTTTTAAGTGGAATATTTGAATAAACTTTTAGTGGAGTTACCTAAAGTGCTTCCTTGGTCCTTTGGCACCTTTGTTTGGATTTCTTAGTGAGTATTTAGTGCCTTTGCTGTTTCGTTTGTGGATTTACTCTGGTTGTAGCCACAATGAAAGGTGGCAACCCTATCACTAGCACATGGCAAGTAATATATATATATATATATATATATATATATATATAAAACAAAAACATTCTTCTATAATAACTGAGGCATTCTGAACTAGAATACATGACTAATGTAGTTGTGACCTAGTAGCTGACTAAAAACATGCATACAAAAAAATTGTTCAATATTGGTCTGCATTCAAGAGTCACCTAAATCAGGAAGGTTTGCACCTTGAAATAAATAGCTTGTCAGCAGGAGTTAAGCAATGTCAGCAAACTACAGCAAAACATATTAACACCCAAAGAGTGGAAACTTTAATTGTCCACAGTGTAGCCTTTTACAAAATAATATGCAACTGAGTGATAGAGCCAGTTTCAATTTCCTGCCAGGGCACAGCAAGTGGTTGTTGGGTAACATCACTCTCCCCAACTCAGAAGCTGATAATAAATGGGAATTGTGAAGAAAATGGTTATCTAACTCTCTGGCTACTTGGTAAAATGACAGTCATAATTGGGCCACATGACCAAGTATGGCTTGTTGGTCTAGGAGTATGTTTCTCACTTTGGGTGTGAGTGGTACCAGGTTCATATCCCAGACAAGTCCAGAGTTTTAACCAGCATTGATGGATCCATTGCACATGCTCAAAACAAACAGCACCAGAAACACTAGATCCAGGGATCTGAACATCGCTTATAACATAAACAGAAAATTCTGGATAAACAGATATGCGTCCAAAAGGATCCCCACATTATGGAATAGGCTCCTCATCCATGTTAAATACAGTTTATCCCCAGCTCTTTTCAAATAAAACCTTGACAATTGGATGGAAAATTGTAAATTTACCCCCTGTCAAGCCCCCATGCCCTTTATGGATAGAGGCTGTGAGTAAGAACATTATTACCCTAACCCCCTACAAATCCTTAGCTACCTGCATACTAAAATGCTCCCTTATGATACTTGGGACCCAAATGATTTGGGGTGCATATGTAGGCTTATAAGATCCTAATGGTCATTCAAAGGTTCATAGGTTGTTACTAGGCTAACATCTGTGGAATTCTGTCTACTTGTGCTTATGCACCCAAAAGCTATTAGGAGTGCTTTTCCTTAGAGACAGTGACTGCAGTACATTATAGGTTACCACTCATTGATTCTGTAGTTCTAGTGGAAAACTTCAAGGACCACATTATGGCTGTGACAAATTGGAAGGAGTGTAGTTGTGAACAGTTTCCAGACATGTATGCAAGTTACTGACTGACCACATGAATTATAATGTCCAAACTGAAATATGCTCATAAGTGTACTCAGTAGTAAAGGTCCTTGGTCCAAAGGTTTTCAACTGACCTCTTGATCATGTCATCCAAAGTAAGTCACAACGTGGACAATTAAGACAAGAGAGGTACTGAGCTTTCAAATGTCTACTATTACATTCTAAATTGCATGACCCACCTAGAGTGATTGCTGGACAGAGCTGTGAAAACATAGCATGTAGAGAGGGTGTACTGGCAATGTTTAGCAGGTGCAACTGTCTGGGAAAGGCTCATCTCTAACCTTTAGAATATGATCTCCCATATGCCTGGACTGATTTGGACTGTGGAGTCTATATGAATCCTGTTTAGGACTTCAATAGCTCTGGTGGTAGCAAACAGTGAAGCCTTAAAGTGGTCACATCTTGTCAGTGACAGCAACCCCATACTCCTGTTGTCCATCAGAAGTGACATAGGCTCTCTGATTGAAGAAAAGTGCTGGAGACACAGGGTGCAATGTTATGCACTCTGCATTGGAGCCCTACCTCAAAAGAAGTAAACTGATACCATACCTTAACACTGTAGTTTCAATAAATGTACCTCTGTGATCAAACAATGTACTGAGTATTAGATGTAAGATAGAGATTATGCCTTCACGAGGAGCAGTAGTGGCTAATAAGACTTCAAGCTGATAGAAAACATGGTCTAAATGAAAGTGTCTGTCTTAAACCATTTTTAGCAGACAGACCATTAGCTAGAGGATCTATTGTATATGGAAGACTTATCTTCTAGATGTGCAACAATCCCATCAAGACAGGGTCTAGATTGCTTGGTATGCCAGATAGGGGTCACTTATGTGGCATCTGCATGGAACTGAGTAAAGAGACAGTGCTGTTAGCCTATCTGTGTAGGGGTAGGTGTTTGTGGTCCTGCAATCTCCCGGTCAGGAACCACTATGCTCTCCCCAGCTGTTGCATGTGCTTTGTGAGGTATATTCCGAAGGGGGAGCTGGGCAAAATAATTGGCCTTATAAGGTTAGCGTGCATGGCTCTTATGACCCTTTTGTCCCTGGATGGGAAACCCTTACATTTGAGTTGTCCTATCTATGAAGCTTTCTGTACAATGGAAGCAACATGGTACTCAGACTTCAGGTTGCTATCAACCTGGGTGGCCAAATGCCTCTCTACTGATTGTGTATGTAGGACATTCTTGTTAATGTGATACTATATGGGGCCATCAGTCTCCCCGAATGGGATGCTGATGCATCTGCAGGCATTCAGCTTGAGGTGATGTTTCTGGCATCAGTCATTTGTTTTGGTAAGACCTTGTTGTAGGATGTCCACATTACATTCTGTATTGATGACTGTTCCCATCTTGCAGTCATCTGTCTCCTTGGCCATCCATAGGCCAGTGTTTTTGCCCTGCACCTCAGGGAAGTATATCCCATATACCAGAGACCCTCAGAATGATCCCTGGGGTATGCCACTCAGTATGGGTGTACTGTTTCAGTCGGCTACCCCTATTATGATTATGTGGGTTCTACCAATGAACCAGTTTGCTACCCATCTGGTAACATATGGATTGCTGCCTAGTTGACAGAGTGAGGGAATAGTGTTTAAGGCACTGGTCAGGTCAAGGTGGCTGGAGTGCACCATCTTTCCCTCATCCATGCCTTTGTTGGCTGCCTCATGGAAGTCATCCAGAGTTCACTGACATACCTCCTCTGAGAATGGCAGACTGTGTAGGGTAATGTATTTGGATTTTTGCCAATGTTCCTGTTAATGAGATCCATGATAATCCATTGCATTTCCAGGCGGATCAGGCAAGTTAGGCTGATGGGGTTTTCATTTCCTGGATCGGTGAGCACTCCACCTTGGTGTGAAGGGATGACAGTGGCTGTCCACCAATTAGCTGCAACAAAGACAGTACTCAGGGTTTGGGTGTGTAGGGTGCATAATGATGCTGCCAGTTCATGCCTGGGTTCATGTAGGTTGCAGCCTGGGATGTATTCAGGTCCCATGGAGGCTGTCTTCTTGACTTTGAGAGGGCAGTGATGCCATGTTCCCTAGTAATAAGGGTTGGGTGCTGAGGTACTGGGGATGTCCTGCTTCCCTGATGGGGGGCAGAGGCAAGACATTTCCACTGAATCTGTCATCCAGTGGCTTGGCTATATCTACAGCATTTGTGTATGTGATGTCCTTGACCACCAGTTCTGCACAGATCTGGGAGCTTCCTATGAGAATGCAGACATATGTGAGGAAGGCCTTATGATTGTCCGTCTTAGATGTGGGCAATTTGGACTCAGATTTGCCTTTAGTGGATTTTACTAGTGCTCTTATTTGTTTGTTCAGGCTAATGGGTGATTGCTTCCAATTGTGCACCTTCTCCTTCTTGATACTGGATAGCAATGTTATCCTTGTGTTATATAGTTCCTTTATTGCAGATATTTGTGGACAGGTTTATTCTTCCTTGTGGACGGTGATGCTGTCCTGTCAGGTATTCCTGATTTTGTACATCTCCCTCTCTCTCTCTCTTTCTCTCTCTCTCTATATATATATATATATATATATATATATATATATATATATATATACACACACACACGCTGGCATAGTACTTTGTGTACATTTGAAAGTTGGTGCCTGTTCCTCTAGTGGTGTAAGGGGCTGTTCAGCTGTTTGTATCATTCCTCTGGTGGTTGTGATAAGCTTGTGAGACATTTTCCTTTTACCATGGCTAGAGGGGGGTAAGGAGTGATGGTGATATGACACGTGACCACTTTTCTGTTGGATCTTGCCCTGGAGGATGATACTGTAGGGGTGCTGCAGTGGTTGATCATGTTGGTTACTGCCAAGTCCGACACAGGTAGCACATCTTGTGGGGGTATCAAGTGGCTGTCCTAAGGATGTAGCATTGATAAAATGGGGGAATCTCTGTGCATTTCTGGTCTGGCATGGTTGGATTTTCAATCCATGGTTGGGTAATATAAGTCAGCCAGGATCAGGGTGATGGGTGGAATCTTGATAGATTTGTAGAGGGCCAGATATGTGGGGTGGGTGTCCTGAGTCAGTTATGTTGGCCTGTAGCTACCTGTAATTTGCATGGCTGTCTTATCAACAGTTGACTGCATTTGGAGTGTCTTGTGTTGTCAGACCGTTTGACCAGCCTGTAGGTGTCTGTCTGTCTAATATATATTTATACACCTTCTTTGGCTTTGCTGCCCACATTTTAGGATCTAGCTGTGTGATAGGATGAGTGAACAGGTAAGAATGGGTTTCTCTCCGTGGATGTGGGCCAGGTGAGTGCAGACATGTCACCATCTTTCAGGGTTACAACTGCTTGCAATGAGTGCCTTTTCCTGTTTAGACTCCTAGCCATACTTCTCAACTGTACAGATTTTTGCAGAATGTCCAGAATCTTGCCTCATATATCTGGTTGATTTCTCATACAGTTGTGGTTTTCTAGCAAATTATTGGCAAATCACTCAGGGTTGAAGTCAGCAAGTAATGACAGAGACATTTGAGTTTCAGACTTCATACCCTCCAGAAAATCCATGCTAATACAAAACCTGTTATTCTATCAACTTTCTAACATTATAGGAGCAATATTTAAAAAGTGTCTCTATATTTGGGCCTTTATCCCCACATTATTTATGGCTCTGTCCAGATTTGTTGCTCTAAGAGGTTGAGAGGTATGCTGCTAGCATTTAGCCGCATGGCCTTTAATTTACATTTTGTTGACTGTTTTATGTTGGTAGTATGGACCCCATAACATTTCCTACAAAGCCACTATGCGTGAGGCAAGGGCCTTTGTCAGAAGCCTGTAGGCCAAGTGAGACAGATGCAGGCCATCTGTAGCAAAGCAGCATAGTCTGTCGATCATATGTTCCCAGGCTGCCAGGCAGTGGATCCCCCTGGGATGACACCAGTAAGTGAGCCAAGTGTTACTGACAATCACTTTCTGTTTGTATTGAGCCATCAGTCTGGGTGATGGCAGAATGCTGCTTAAGGCTAGGGACATACCTAGATGGGACACATATTCAGCAAGCTGAATCATGTCTGTCTTCCTATAGTGTGGGAGGTTCATCTGACATCATTCACCCTGCCATGGACCAGGCCAGAGTGATACCTGTACCTGTTGTGTGGTGACTTGAGTGCATGTGTGCTATGGCAGATTATGGCACCTGACAAATAAGCAACCGTGACTTTCTCCTTATCCTGCCTGGTGAGTGGCACATCTATATATCTCACAGTGAAGTCTTCTATGATTAATATATTGAGTGTATGGTAAGGCTTTAGTATTTGCAAGATCCTGGTGTGTGGACTATGCATGCTCTGTGGTGGTAGGTTTGTGGATTTCTCATGTGTTTTTGCCTCTGAGGTGTCTTTTGTTTGGGTTTTTGATTTGTTGCAGACCTCCACTTATGTGGGTGTGTGGTGTGTATTTGCAGGTGATGTTTACTGACTCCATACATTGCATGGCACCTATGTTACTGCACAATCTGTTCTGGTGTGCACATTCTCCATTTGTCTGGCCAGTGGCTGCTGTTATGTATTTGTAATTCTGATGAGAGCAGGGTAAATGCCATAACATCACACACAAGGTTATGGACTTCACACCTCTGAGAGTACCTATTTAGCAGGTTGTCCATCATTGCACCACTACATCTGCTGGTCCTCAGATGGTTTGTGTTACTATGTTATTATGAGGCTACATGTTGGCCCAGCTGTCAAACTGTCACAGACTGACATCTGGACAGGCCCATATATGACAGTCAGACAAAGGCCCACACATGGGCACAGGGTGTTAATACTGTTCTGCCAAACACAGACAGTTAAGAGACCAGTTTGGTATTTGCTTGCTTTCTGTTATGGGTACGATGTCTGCTTCTCCACTGTCTGTCACTAATGTTTTGACATGACCTTTTCTTGTTTTGCAAATAGTTGGCAGGTGAATACAATGTTTGGACAAGCAAAACAGATATACAAGGCATACTTGAGCTCCTTCTGTGACAACCTGTCATTCCGGGGGTATGGCTGTTGGCCAGTGAGATGCTGTTAGTGCTGACACAGAAAGGTGGCAACCTTTTATAACCTGGCAGTACACTAACCTTCAGGTACCCACTGTCCTACTAGGCACCATACCTCTCAACTTCTGAGAGCCAGACATCTGAGCAAAGCCATAAGTAATTGGGGGAAAAGGCCTAAATATAGGGACCATTTGTAACTATTGGCCTTACAAACCTAGAAAGGTGATACAATAACAGATTTTGCATTAGCATGCACTTTTCAAAGGGTATGAAGTCTAACACTACAATCTGTCATTATTTTCTGACTTTAGTCTTTCCTGATTTGCCAATGATTTGCCAGACAACCACTATTTCATGATAGAACACAAATATGATGCAAACCTCTGGACATTCTGCAAACAGTCTGTACAGTTGAGCAGTATGGTAGGCACTATGTAGGTTACTTTGAGCTGTGTGCTGTCCATATGTGTGGCCTCTGTCCATGACCTGTCCAGCTTTCCTGCAATAACAGATATTGATGTCTGGACAGTGTGTACAACTGCTACTGTAGGTGTAGCTGACATGCAAAATAGTTGGCACTGCAGTTCTTGGAACATGGCCCTGTCAACCACAGTACTATACCTAGGCCACTGAGACACAACAGCCAGAAGTAAGTGCTGCCCACATCCTGACAGTATTAACAATGCATATACATAGCTCATTGACCCCTGCATATTGTGGACATTCAAGAAGTTATCAAATTGATTAGGACAGCCCTGGCAATGTGTACTCTGCTGCTGTTACCCTACAGACATACATGTTACTGCATTTCTGTGGGAACATGGGTGTGTTGGGGGGGCACACCTGTCAACTGTACACATTTGCACAGACTGAGCTGATATTGGCTTTACATTTTGTCCATTTAGTGTAGTATTGTGCCCTGTCTTGGAGAGTAGAGGCATATCACCAAAGACCACAGACTAGATTGTAATGGCATACATTAGGGTTTCAGACTTCTTACCTTTCAGAGCCTTAATGCAACTGCAAGACCTACTGTGATATCACTGTGTAAGTCTGTAGGGGAGTATTTTATCATTGTCCCCATTTGCGGGCCTTTGCCAGGCATTTTTTTATGGTTTTCTATGGCTGACTTGCTGGGTGAGGCTGAGGGATGAGTATGGGACCCCCACATTGACATCCATGCATGTGACCTATAAACCCCCAGTTAGTTAGTCCCCCACATATACTGCAGTGTGATTTGTCACTTTGTGGACTACTGCATAGTGTGGGGAAGCCAGTATTGGGCAAACACTTCCTGGTGTCCCACATAGCTGCAATCCCAGTAGGCCACCCTATTCCCTTGCATGCATGCAGCGATACCATAGACAAGCTACCAGAATGTACTAATCCATTCATTTATTGTTAAGAAGACTGACTTACCTTGTGCCTGCAGCAGTTGTGAGGACAGTGCTTGAGGGCTGCCTATGTCAGATGCATGCAGTACACAGCCTATACATGGTAAGGTACAGGTAGTGTGATGTGTGTGGCATCCATTTTACTGTGTGTGTGAGTCAGAGAGTGGTGTCAGTCCCTGGGTCCCTATAGTGTCAGTGTGTGTGCTATGCATTGCCTCTTTGCCAAGGCCTGGGCATACTGGGCACACCTCCGTCTGTCTACAGGAGCAGGCTCAGGGGGATTCCTCCTCCAAGTCCCTCTGTCCCTGTGGTGACCTTGGCAATGGTAGAGGGCTGTATGGCCCTTCCCTGTGTTGTTCCTTCTGCAGCTGTTTCCACAGGATCATATTGTGTAGCATGGCACATACTGTTTGCGTGTGTGCACATGTGGCTGGAGAGTACTGCAGGGCTCCACCAGATATGTCGAGGTAGTGGAACTGTGACTTGAGCATCCCACACACACTCTATAATGATCCTGGCTTGTGCGTGTACCTCATTATGTGTTCGTGAGTGGGTGTGTGTGCATTTCTGATGGGTGTCATCATCCACGGCTCCAGTGCATAGCCAGCATCCCCCACCAGATGGCTATATGGGATGTCCTCCCTGACAAATGCT
>NC_056739.1:246406917-246419417 GCF_019279795.1 Protopterus annectens | reverse complement strand
TCAGCCTGCATGTAAGTTGTCGTATATGTTTCCCAGTATATGGAGGGGTAATTAAAAATCACCCATGAGTAGAGTGTTAGGCTGAATGGTAAGTGATTCAATTAACATCAGGTATACAGAATGGTTTCCATGGTTCATGGTTCATGGACCTGTAGCTAACGATGATATGGTGGGGGATTTTACATATGGTAAGCTGGACATGGAGTAGCTCAAGTGAGTCATCCTGTTTGACCATTCTAAAGGTGTGATTGCTTTTCATGCAAAAGGAAACACCTCCTCCTTTCATTTTTTCCTTTTTAGTGTGTGGTCTGAATGTGTGATATGCATTGCAGCCTTGCACTGCTGGGGTTCTTTCTGCAGCCTTGAGCCACATCTCTTTAAATGCACAGATGTCAGCATTCTCCAGGGTGAGGAGAATTTCCAGGGAGTGCAGTTTCTTGTTAAGACTCTTAACACTGAGCAGTAGTACCTTCAACTTGGCATTAGTATAATTTGTTAAATTGGTAGGTCTGTTAGTTTGGCACTGCCTAAAAAGGCACCATGGGGTGGCTAATACCCTGGCTGGTATTCAAATGCTTAGAAGCAACAGGTGCAAATCATTTCTGGCAAAGCAGCATGGTCTGTCAATCATGTCATCCCAGGCAGACAAATACTGGATCCCCTTGGAATGACACTGGTAGCTAAACCAATTATCGAAGTCAATCATTTTCTGCTTGTGTTGTGGTATCATTCTTGATGAGGGTAGAATGCTGCTCAGTGCGAGACTCATACCAGCCTGTGACACATATTCAGATAGGTCCATCATGTCTTTCTGGTCTTTATGGAGATATAGTTAGAAGTTCAGTTTTAATTCCTTTTGAGTAATGACTGTAAAAGGTCCAGCTCTATGTAGCATATTATCACCTTTATAAAGTATGATTAAAGGGTTTTTCCAAGGAAAGGTACAGGGTTAGCATTAGGGACAGGAGCAAGATTAGGGTTAGGGTTAGGTTTTGACTCATCCACACAAACTTACTTATGTATGCTAATGCTAACCTTAACTCTACATCTGAAAATATCATCTAAATGCATGTACTTCCAAACACACTGCTCTAAATCAGCAATTATCTACCATACAGAACCTCTGAGTTCCAGTCAGGAAGTACAACGACTGAAAAGTAATATTTATCTCTAGTATCCTCTAGGGGGTCTTTTGGCAGACTCATTTTATTTTCTTAACAATACTATCAATGTTATTCATCCTTTATTAATCACTCTTTATGAAGGTGATAATAACTTGCACAGAGCTCAACCTTTTACAGTCATTATTCAAAAGGAACTAACAATGGATTTCTTCTAAGTATATATTTAGTTTTCAACTTATCACCTTTCTGTTAATACCAAAAAAACTGCTGCCATACTATTCAACTTTGTCCATTTCGACTACTGATAATTTTCAAATATCACAATGATCACAATTTAAACATTTAGTGCTCACTATAGACCCCACACTCATTCCTTCAAAATCCACTCTGACATTATAATAAAGTAGAAGACAAATAAAAGCCTCTTAGTAGCTCACCAACTTACCTCCCACATGCTTAGTGTGCATCGGTAATCAGCATCTCCATGTCATGTTTTGTGTACCCACCCATTATCACACTAAATTAATCTCAAAACAGAAGGTAAATCCAAAGCACTATAAATAGCACATTATCTGTCAATGTGCACTCATCCGTGATCTTCTCAGTTTTCACATTTAAACATTTCTGCAAAATGTACTGTATTTGTTTGTAAAACAAATTAAATATAAAACTTTCCCCATTCTACACCTGACCCAAAAAGATAATGCTTAGACTTTCCAGAAACTCTCCTTCCGCCTTGCCATCAGACTGAAGAGTTTTAGCAAGTTTTTTTCAGCTAAATGACGCCATCTTCCTCATGACTTAAATAGATAATTAAAATAAAAAATCATGATACCTTTAGATATAAGCCCATAAATACCTAAAAGGTAAATAATGCTGCAAAAACTTTGTTGACAAATGTTAAATTCTTGGGGGGGGGGAGCCTAATGGCTAACTGAAAGCAGCTTAATTTTGAGCTCTTCATACTCATACTAGAAAATACAGGAAAAACTAAATATATTTAAAAAAAATTGGGTAAATATTGAAGATGAAGTAATTTATAACAAAGCTACCAATTTTGAAGAAAAAAATCTGAAATTTTCCTGTCAAATACTACAGAGGACTTTCCAAACTGTTTGAAGATGAGTAACTCCAAGAATTCACATTCAGACTCTATTATAAAAAAAGAGATGCAACAGATATCTGTTACTTTGCTGGACTTATCACTAAAAATGGACAGATTTACTGAAAATCTAGAAAGTCTTAAGGATAACTGCCAAAAACAAACAGAAGTTTTTAAAGAAATCTTACAACAGCAACAAATAAAAATATCAGACATTGAGACTTCCTTAAGTGATGTTGATGGGAGGTTAAAAGAAGATGAACTACATACTCAATTTCTGCTACAACAGAGCACTTGGCTAATAAATAAAGTTGATGATATAGAGAATAGAGAAAGAAGAACAAATATAAGGATTTTTGGTCTTCCAGAGAAATCCGAAGTTGACGACATTATCTCATTCTTGAACTCTTGGTTTACTGAAGTTCTTGGACTAAAAGAAGGCTGATCTTATGGGATAGAAAGAGCACACAGA
This sequence comes from Protopterus annectens, assembly GCF_019279795.1. NCBI lineage: Eukaryota > Metazoa > Chordata > Ceratodontiformes > Protopteridae > Protopterus > Protopterus annectens. The sequence continues at coordinate 246,416,719 of NC_056739.1, read as the reverse complement.
GCTATTGGTAAGACACTTTCTATTTCTTTTAAATCAGCTCCAAGATCCATAGTAGTTAAATTTCTTTCTTTTATGGACAAAGAGCTTATACTGAGATCTGCATGGAGGAAAAGTCCCGTAATGTATAAACAGTCATTATTAAGATTTGATAATGATTATTCAACAAGAGTTCTGGATATAAGGAAGAAAACATGGCCATTAGTAAAACTTTTAAAACAACATAAAATCAAAGCGCAGCTCTCTTATCCAGCCAAAATAAGAATCCAATATAACAATGACATGAGAACATTCAACAGCATAGAGGAAGCCACATCTTTCATAAAAAATAATAACATAATTCCACTACCTGAAGAAATGGACTGGATAAATTCATTTTCTTTAAAAAGGGCTTCAGGAAAAAATATCTGGTCGGAGGCAAGAGAAAAAAAGAAACAAAAGACTGACAAAAAGAACTCTGATGATACTATTTCTCTCAAAGTATCAACTAAGGTATGATTATAATATATTAAAACTAAACTCTTTATTACACTAGTATAAAGCAGTTTTTTATTTTTCTTTTCTTTCTTAGTTGTTTAGTTTAATATAATACTTAAATTTTAGTACTAATTAATAATCTACTAAAGCCCTGAAGTATATATTTATTTTTTGAATTAAGGCGCTATCAATGCCTGAATAAATATTATCATTTTTAGTAATTACATTTATGTCATTTAAAAGTGCACATTTAAAATTCATTGATTTAATTTGATGTAGAGTATAGTGATAAAAACGTTATACAATAGAATCACTCATGAACATTTTAGATGTATTCAGTATATTACTGTATTATTTGAAAGTAAATAAGCATCCACGAGCCTTCTGCTCAGTTATTTTTAGTTTTCTTATCTGAAAGGTTGTTCACCGCTTCATACATAGCACATGATATATTTAACCGTACATAGATGTAATTTAAGTTACTGGCCAGAAGATGGCGTGTAAATACACACTATTGCAGAGTTTTCCTCTTTAACACTGTTGTTTCTTCTCTATACAAGTACTTGGTTACTAGAATAGTGCGCTATCATTGCCTGAATAAATATTGTTGTTCTTGGTGAATGCATCTATGTTGCTTAGAGGTACACATTTAGAATTTGTTAATTTGAATTAATGTAAAGTATATTGATGAAAATATTATAAAATGGAACCACTCGTGATCATTTTGGGATGTATTCAGAACATTATTGTATTATCTGAGGGTGGACAGTATCCATGAGCCTTCTGCTCGGCTTTTTCAGTTTTTTTGTCTGAAAAGTTGTTCACCGTTCACATTCATAAACACGCAATATATCCTAGCGTGTTTAGATGTAGTTTAAGTTACTGGCCACAAGATGGCGCGTAAACACTCACTATCGCAGAGTTCTTTTCCTTAACACTACTGTTTTGATTACAGTAAAGGAAGCGTTTGCTTCAATTATTTTCACGTTTCATATATATTCTTTCGTATTTTATTAAAAATTTTATGGTTTACTATCAAACTCAGCTAATATCTCATGCAAATATAGTGCTAGACCTGCTTTGAAGAAAGCGCTATTATAACAAGAAAGATAGTGAATCATTTAAATACTGTTGTGTCTTAGTGGGTGAATGTCTAGTAAAAGTATAATACATGCACTCTGTGAACACATCTAACTGACACTGTATTAGATAAGTTACTTATAGTTATTAAGTTATATAGAAATGGAAGAAAAAGGGAAAGAAAAAAAAAAAAAAAAAAAGATCCTGAGTGTCAGCTTACATTTTATCTAAAGATTGCTTTACCATTCTTGTTATTGTATAAAAGAAGTACTATACGTAAAATGATTATTATAAATGATTAGTTATGGGACAAGAATGCTATCGCACCATTATTAAGGTAGATTTCTCTTGCAAGTATAATTCTAATTTTGACCTTTTTCTTTTTTGTTTTATAGTTTAACATATAAGATGCGACCTTTTACTAGTTACCAGACGCTCACTACATCTGTGATAAGCAGAAGGCAATTTCTGATATGTGTGATCTTTAACTTGAACTTAATAGAGAAAATCTTATGAATAATAACTTACTAATAACAGAACTACAAAAAGGTCACATATAAGTAATTTAAGAGTGAAACCTCTTACACATTTTATTAATTTTAGATTGTGGAATTATCAGAGTTATAAAACTGACATTAACTGAAGAATGAGAAAATGCTATTATGCAAAGCATTATAAATGTTGCTTTAATTCTAACTGTTATTATATTAAATCTTATAAATGAATATTATTATCTGTAAGTATTTTAATTGGTTTTGATAAGTGGTTAGCTATATATTAATTCACTTTGCTATGTTGATGTAATACCTTATATAGATCTAAAAATATGTAAAAAAATCCTTTTTATTTTAAACAGTATCTATCTATCATACTCACTCTACTTCTTTTTATTATTAATAACAATGTTAAATGTCACTAATGAACATTAATGACCTGACATTTGCTAATATATTATCTACAATTGGTAATTTGCAAAAATTTCATAATATTAATGAAAAATGAACATCTAATTTATTGTTAAAGTAATTAACAAATGTCTTATTTAAAATTGTTTGCAATTGGAAATAATATCTCATTTTAGAATCTAATTTGTAATGAACAAAACTTTACAGACTAGACATATATGTTATTTACATAATAAGTGCATTATGTTCTCTGGTTTTAGTTTTCTTTTTTTTTTCTTAATGAGGAGCTCAATTTAAAGCAACATTTCCTCATTAATGCAACTATTATTATTGAGGGTAAATCTGTTTGAACTTTTAAGTCCAAACAGATTTGAGGTGCTAGACACTTCATGTTTGGGATTTAGAATGGCAAAATCATTAATTGTTTATTCAAAATATGTTAACGCAATGTTTTTCAACTTTTTCATTTTCCAGTGGTCCAATTTGAAATTTTTTTAAACATTAATAGAAATAAATATATTCATTTCAAAATAACTTCTAAAAGAAAGGATAAATCTAACACTCAAAACACATTAATTTCCAAGGTAAAACAAAATTTCAAGAACAAACAATCTAAAAGTACAAATAAATACTTATAAAAATGACAGACGCAACTTTATTATCTATAAATAGTAATGGTTTGAATAATCCTATAAAAAGGTCGAATTTTCTAAGATATTTGAAATTACAAAAAGCACAAATCATATTTATACAAGAATCTCATTTTAAAATAGATGATAATTTCACATGGAAACCTAGTGACTATCTAATTCTTTCTCACTCCCTATACAAAAAAAACAAGAGGGGTTATAATTTTATGGAAAAGAAGTGTAGTTATTCCACAGATCATTTACAAACACGAAGATAAAGAAGGGTTAATATCAATTGTAATAATAAAATATCAAAATAGAATTTGGACTTTAATAAATATTTACTGGATTCCTGGAATAGGATTGTCTATGGTTAAAAAACACATAGAATTAATTAACAAAGTAAACAAAGGTATGATAATAATGGGGGGAGATTTCAATTGTATTCTAGATAACTTTGAAACAACTAATAAAAGAAAGATACGTCCCACATCCGTAAGTAAATATTTCAAGAGATAGTTATAAAGCTTAAATCTGTTAGATACATTTAATTTTAAAGATTCTAACTCATTAAGTTATACACATAGAGATTATCGCTTTAATACTAAAACAAGAATAGATAAAATATTTGTCTCCTCTGATTTAAACAGTAGAATAACAAAATTTTCTATTATTCCATGTCCTCTCTCAGATCATAATGCCTTAATTCTTAAAGTACATATTGATTTCAAAAGACTAAACATTGTAACTAGAATACCAGCTTACATCCTTAAATTAAAAGAGTTTAAACCTTGGCTAGATTCAGAAATCAAATATTTCTTAGAAACAAATCCTATTAAAGATACAAATAATATAATAACTTGGGATACACTTAAGGCTTTTTTGTATGGCAAGATTATAGGATGGTTTAAAAATAAAACAAAGGAATGGGAATCTGAATTACACAACATACAAAAACGAATAACAGAAATAAATACAAGTTCTTATGATGTAGTAGATTCTCAGGAAAAAAAAGAAATTATAGATTTAAATAAAAAATACAATGAATTCCTCACTCATAAAACAAATCTAGCTTTGGAAAAACTAAAATTTGCCTCAATTTCAACTTCTCCAAAACACTTACATAATCTAGCAATGAGAGTTAGAAAGCAGAACTTAGAAAATAACATCATAAATATAATACATGAAGGAAAAGGGAAAAAAAGGTCTCTGATGTGAATGATATTCTTGAAGCTTTTAAGTTCTATTATGCTAAGCATTATGGAAACAATGATAATAATATTCCATTTTCAGATCTGAAATTTAATAATTCCTTAATAAAAAAACTACCTGACCAATTAAAAGTAGAAATGGACAAGCATATCTCCATAAAAGAAATAAAAGATACAATTAAAGTAATTAAAAACAACAAATCACCAGGAATGGATGGAATAATAATGGAATTATATAAAATTCTTCCAAATTCAGCAATTTCTCTACTTCATAACATGCTAAATGATATTCAAACTCAAATTATTACTCCACCATCTTGGAAATACTCACTAGTTACCCCTATAAAAAAGATAAAAAAGATTCATCCCAATGTAGCTCATATAGACCTATCTTTCTGCTCAATAATGATTATAAAATCTTTATGTCTATCTTAGTAAATAGAATTAAGAAATCCCTGACTCAAGTCATAAATGAAGACCAAACAGGCTTTATATTTGGAAGACACACATATGACAATATTCAGAGAATTTTAACCATTATAGAAGCTTTGAACAGAGATAATTCAGAAGCTCTTATAATCACATTAGATATAGAGAAAGCATTTGATTCGGTAAACTGGAAATATCTATTTAAAATCTTGGAACTTTTTGAATTCCCATTAAACTTTATAAATTTAATAAAGAATATATATAAAGATAACCTGGCTTATGTAAAATTAGGCCCATTTACCTCGGAAGCTTTTAAAATAACTAAAGGCTCTAAGCAAGGTTGCCCTATGTCTCCCATACTGTTTGCCCTGGCGATAGATTTATTTGTGTCTGCAATACGAAGTGATCTAAAAATAGAAGGAATTAACTTTTACAATAAATTTAATTCTAAAATCATGTTATTTGCTGACGATATATTGCTGACTTTAAAACCAAATGAAGAGTCCATACAAGAATTAAAGAAACAAGTAGAAGATTTTTTTTCTATTTCAGGTCTTTGTTTCAATAAATCCAAATCAAAACATATACTTCTAAATAAAATAGATGACTTACATCTGAATAAATATCAAATCATTGGAGAAAAGGTTTCTTCACTAGAATATCTGAGAACATAGATACTACCATGACTTTAAATTATAATAAAATCCAAAATTTAATTCAAAAACAAGTTAATAGCTGGAATAAATTAATGTTAAAATTAGAAGATAGGTTACAGTTAATAAAAATGATATTACTACCACAAATAAACCATATAGCATTAGCAATCCCTATCTTACCAGATAAAAAAGTTATAAAAACAATACAGAAACTTTTAATGGATTTTCTTTGGTATCCAAAAAAGAATAGAATTGCTTTCTCACATCATATTAGACCCTGGGACTTGGGAGGAATTAAATTTCCAGACATAGAAACGTATATTAAAGCTTCCATTATTAAACTTATACTAAATTGGGTAAATCCAAATTATTCATCTGCATGGAAAACTTTACATATAACTTTTTTTTTAAATGAAAACAAAATAATAAAAAATATGAATTTGGAAAATTATAATAACATATTTTGGCATATACTATGTAATAGCTTACAAAATAAAACAACAAAGCCCACTAATTTATCATATTTGAATAATATTTATAATCTATTTAGAAAATTTATAATTACAAATCCAGACATAAAATTATGGTTCGAACTCTTAATACCATTTAAAACATCAAAGAATTTTAAAGAAATAATTCAAGAAAAAACACTCATTAATTGGGAATCCAATAACTTTATTTACTGGTTTCAATGCTTGAATAATCACAGTACTTTAACCACCCAACAAGTAATAAATGAGTTTAGTATATTTGAAATAGACAGAATAGAACTCAAAAAAATATTACAATATGCAAGTGATTTAAGTAGAATTATTAATGATTCAAACTTTAATACTATACCTAAATTCATAAAATATATGCAAGAATTGATTTATGGAAATCATAATAAGCCAATTTCTATATCTAAATTATACAAAAATTTAATAGTGTATAAAACCAAAATAGGTCAAAATATTGTGAACACTTTAACAAAGGGCTTGACAATACATCTATCACCTGAAGGTATAAATGACCTTTTGTTGTCAGTCAAGCTAACCTCAAACTTTCAGATATGGAAAATCTTCACATGGAAATTTCTACATAGAGCCTTTTATACACCAAATAGAATAGTCAAATTTGACCCTATCCAAAAGCCCATATGCTGGAGATGTACTTTAAACTGCGAGGCAGATTGGATACATATGTTTTATGATTGCATTAAAAAATTCTGGGAAGATATTAATAGATTTCTTCAAGCCATTTATAATGACAAATTTGTTTTAACAAAATCTTTAATTTTTCTGAATGTAGATGACTCAGTAACTATGAGTAAAAGTGATCAATATCTTCTATGGTCTGTTCTGGCTGTAGCCAGAAAATGTATAACAAGAAAATGGAAATCCACAGTCCCTCCAAGTTATGAAGACTTCATATATCTATTAAAGGAATCTGCACAAAAAGAAATAAAAGTCAAAGAAGAAAGAATTTTTCCCAGACGTTGGACAGACAATCCTTGGAATAAAATCTTAATACTTATAGACACATTACAAAAGGACATAATTTCTTCTACATGAAATCGAAATGTCATAAACTAAGATGGACTTATGTGAATATATGCCAGTAAAGGTTATATTTGTTCTATGGAATTATTCCTCTTTATAACTTTGTTGGTTAATCCTTTTCATTGGACCACCTGTAAATATTGTACATATTGTTATAGTTATTAACTATTTTCTTTTATTTTGAATTGTAATTTAAATTTACTGTATCATAATTTGTTCACAAACAAAAAAAATAAAAAAACATTTTAGGACAAATGTTAAATTCTTACATTTTCAAAAGTCCACCAAGGTCCACTTTTATCTTATGTTCTTTCTTAAACCATACTTATTATTCAGACAATTTCTAACCTTAAACTACAAACAATATACTAATTTGCAGATGGAAATAGGAATAATGATAATAAGACTTAATAAATTACTAACTCTGTCTCTCAATGAAAATAAATGAAAACTTTGTGAGATTGCCGCTCTAGAACTGCTTTGGAGTTTATGTAAACTATGTACGCGTGACATTCTCATGTTCTTTTCAACAGTTCATATTGCAATATTCTGTGATGATGCTCTTCTGTGTATGTAAACCTCTGCAAAGTTCAGTTTGTTTATAACTGACCTGTGTCAGTGGCACATTAGGTAGCACTCTTGCTTTGGTGCAGAAGGCTGTGGGTTCTAGTCTTACAACAGGTAGGTCCATTGCTGACACTTCAGTGCAGCATGTCAGGGTGTGCCACACTCCTGAATGTGCTGTCCTTTGGATGAGACATTAAACTGGGACCCCGTCTGCCTGACTTACTTGTAGCTCAGGTGGAAGTAAAACATCCCACACCTATTGAAAAGAGTACGGGAAGATACGCAATGCCCTGAATTTCCCCTAATAGTATAATACTACTGTGGGTCTCCCTGAAAAGAGGCTACTAGCCTAGTGGGACTAACCCAGTCAACAAAGGATAAATGAAATGAAATAAGTGATGTTGTACACATAGTGTTTCATACTTGAAAAGGGTCCTAGGGACAGCCTACCTACCCAGCTAACAAAGATAAATAAATATATAAGATAAATATAAAATAAATGACTAACTGAACAAGTAATGTCAATAAGTCAACCAGTTAACATCAACATTTAAAAAAATAAACCACAAAGTAGCCTAGAGCCAAAAGTACTCATATTGTGTGTATACAAGTGCCTTAAGGATACTAAGTAGACATTTTAAGGATACTAAGTAGAAATGCTGTAAAATAATTTATTGTTATTGACTATCTTGTTTTTTAATAGATGCCAGAGAATGTTTAAGATGTCCTGAAGATTACTGGCACAATGAGCAGCACACACAATGCAGGCCCAAAGTTGTGGACTTTCTCTCCTATGAAGAACCTTTAGGACATTCCTTGGCTTTTTTTGCAATTTACCTTTCAGCGGTAAGTGCTTCCATTTTGGGGCTGCTTGTTAAGAACCGAGAAACTCCAATTGTAAAAGCCAACAATCGAGAAATCAGCTACCTTCTCCTGCTGTCACTCTGCTTCTGTTTCCTGTCTTCTCTCATATTCATTGGAGAGCCCAAGAAGATGAGCTGTTTGCTGCGGCAGATTGGATTTGGCATCATATTTTCCATCTGCATATCTTCCATTTTGGCAAAGACCATTATTGTTGTTATTGCTTTCAAAGCGACTGTGCCCAATAGCAAACTAAGAAAATGGGTTGGACTGAAAACACCACTTATGGTTATACTTTTCTGCTTTCTAATCCAAGTCATTATATGCTGTGTTTGGATAGCTAATACTCCATCTTTCCCAGAGAGAAATATGAACTCACAAGATGGAAAGATAATTCTTCAGTGTAATGAAGGTTCCATTACTGTTTTTTATTGCATGCTGGGATATCTTTTTTTCCTAGCATCTGTGAGTTTCATTGTTGCTTTCCTTGTTAGGAATCTGCCAGACAGCTTTAATGAGGCCAAGTTTATTACTTTCAGCATGTTAGTGTTCACAAGTGTTTGGGTATCTTTCATTCCAGCCTACCTTAGTTCAACAGGAAAGTACATGGTTGCAGTAGAGATATTTGCTATTCTGGCTTCAAGTGCTGGGCTACTAGTATGCATATTTTTCCCAAAGTGCTACATAATTTTGTTCAGGCAAAATCTGAATACCAGGGGAAATATTGTAGGAAAAGGAAATACAGGCTACAAAAAATAAACAATCAGAAATCAGAAACACATATTTATATGTTGATGAGCAACATAATCAAGGTACAATCAAGTGAATCACTTTCTCTTAAAGAGAAAACTGTTTGCCTATCATAGTAGTAAAATAACATATACTGCTCATTATGCATGCCTGCATGAACGTGGAACTGGGGTACAACACATCGAGTAGAAACAGAAGAGCATTGAGCCCAGATGTAATCATAAACACATCTCAATATAATACTTCCCAGTCTATTCTAACAGCATCAGTACTGGTTTTGTAAAAAACAACACTTAAAGTAGTAAGTTCAAATACAGATGCAACACTGACAAGGTGAAATGATGTTTTCTATAAAACATTGGAAGTAGTTTCCTATCCCTTCAATGTCATCAGAGCCAAATTATCATGGCAGAATTGTCTGAAAATGTATTCATTGCATCTGATATTGTTTTATTTTTCAGAATCAAATTGTAGTGATATAAACCCTACTAACTTTTGGGTCTACTTCACTTTTTTCAAACTGCCTAACTGTTGAATACCCATTCCTCAACCCCTTTTTGTCAAAGCTACACTTCAGCGAATGGACTTCTCAGTGAAACTTTTCCCAGTGATAACCAATGGTAGGCCGCCATCTGGAATATACCCTTTTCCCCACTGTAATGAGATCTCGGAGTTGGTATATTTAGTTAGGGGGTGAGG
>NC_056739.1:246378305-246401417 GCF_019279795.1 Protopterus annectens | reverse complement strand
AAACATCAATACCTGACTGAATTAAGCCCAGGTTTAGTCAGAAAAACAAGCCACCCTGGTGGACCCCTGGCATGAATATACTATCAACGGAAGGAAGAAATTCCAGTCTAGAAGTAAGTGGGAGGGAAAACAACAGAGAACAAAATCCTTCATTAGTCTCAACAGGCAAATCAGGAAACTATTCAAGACTTCAAAAGGAAATATGACTAAACCAGCCTCCCAAGCATAGGATAACCACAAAGCATTTTTAGTTATGTCCAAAATATTAAGAGAAACACTCAACAGTGTTGACTGTAGATGGCACTACCTATACTCAGCCCAAAGAAATAGCAAACCTGCTGGCCAATAAACTCAAGGTTCACCCTCTCATCACCTCCAGTCACTTCCCATTAAATACACCTACCATTCCTTTGCCTGTTATCACAAAAGAACAGATCACCACTGAACTCTCAAAAGCTAGAAGCAGGGCATCAATGAGCCCTGATGGAATTCCAGGGTGCCTATTAAATAGCTTGAAACATGACCTAGTAAACCCACTTGGATCTCTATTTAATCAGAAGAGTGGAGGACAGCAACAGTCATCCCTCTACACAAGTGGCAACCATCAGATGACCCAGGAAACTACCGACCCATAAATCTGACTAGCCTCATATGTATGGCTATGGAAAGGATAATCAGGGACCGATTAACAATGACATAGGAAATCTCCAAACTCTAGAGCTAACCCATTTCTGCTTCATCAAAGGGAGGACCTGCCTTCTTAGTCTGGCGCACTTTTTTGAGAAGGTTACCAAATCCATGGATGAGGGTAAGACAATGCATACAACCTACTTTGACCTGGCCAAGACATATTATAGATAAACTCACAAAACTGGGCATAAACCTGTACATCACCAAAAGGATAGCCAAATTGCTCACAAATAGGACACGTTTTTAGAGTGGGGGAATCCACATCCAACAAGAAGCCAATCATCAATGGAGTACCACAGGGCTCAGTACTGGCTCCCCTCCTGTTTGGAAAACACTTCTCAGATGTCAAGACAAATGCAGATGGCTGTTGGCTGACGAAGTTTGCTGATGACTACAAACTGAGGCTATCATTGACTGTGCTTTTGACAAACTTTCCTAGTCAATTTACTTGGTAATGACATGCATCCATAGAAATAGATACGTGTGTGTGTGTGTGTGTGTGTGTGTGTGTGTGTGTGTGTGTGTGTGTGTGTGTGTGTGTGTGTGTGTGTGTGTATATATATATACACACACACACACACACATATATATAATATATATATATATATATATATATATATATATATATATATATATATATACATATATATATATGTGTGTGTGTGTGTGTAATGTGTGTGTGTGTGTTTGTGTGGCTACCTCTTTTCCTTACATGTATGCTTTGCTGAAAGATTTCTGGGTATGTTAAATTTGCTGAGTGTACTTTCTGTTGAATGTACTTATGTTCAACTGCTGAAGACGTTGAGTGGAAGAAGATGGATTTTGAAAGGCAAGTGTTGGTTTGTGATGTTAATGCCAAAACTTTTGAATATAGTGAAGTTCCCAGCATTAGTTGTAGGACTGTGCTTGCAGGTGTTTTTAGATTAATATGAGAAAAAATGATAGATGATATGTTAGTTTTAGAGTTGTGCTTGTGTGCTAATGTGTGTGTGGTGTGTCACTGTGTGTCTTGTGTCGTAGTAGTGGTAGTGTTACAGAAAGAAATTTTCTAAGGTAAGCTGTTTGAATGGAGAAAGTATAAGGGGTTCAAATGAAGAGATGATAATGGGGTCTGAATGGAGAAATGATAAAATCAGCAAGCAAAGGATAATAGTATTGCTGGAATTGAATTCATCCTCAAGTCTTGGTGAGCACCTTCATGATGTAGACCCTATTTTTACAAAACCTCACCAAGACAACACTGCTATATAGACTGTATTTTATATAGCATATACTATTTATTTAACATTTATTTATTTAGCAATTGTTTACCAGGAAAGTCCGACTAGGACAGAGCCCATTTTTTCAACAGAGGCATAAGGAGAAACACTCCAGATGCATGTCTTTAGAATGTGGGGGGAAACCATAGCAAAACAAAAGGTCCGCAAGTACAGCAAGTGCAAAGGCCCAAAAAGGTGAAAATGCAACATGATTAAACCATCCAGCCTATAAAGTGAATCACACCCTTTTGATATCCACAGTTCAGCTAGTACAAATTCACTATAAACTTATACATATGCAAAAAAATATTTCATATTCAAACCAGTTTTGGTAGAAACACCTTCCTCAGTCTGAGGACCCAGAATGTCCAGATAGAACATTTTCAAAAAAGATTGAGAGAAATTAGAGGAAAGTAAAATACTTGAAAAAAAAACATCAAAAGCTTCAAATGCAAATTTGTGTTCATTAATACAACAGATCCATTAAAAAATATTATATAGACCAATATACATTGGGCCATTTGGATAACAATGTGGCAAAGGAAATGTGAAAATATAAAGAACAAAACTACAGATTTTTGAAATGTATAAAAAAAGAAATATGGACATGGGAAAGAAAGAGGGAGATGATCACCAGGATTCAATAAAGCTTACATGGAGTGATTTTCTGTGTCTGAACAGTGTAGCAGCTATAGCATGGAATATGACTTCCGAGTGATCCAGTAAATAAGGCTGGGGGTGTGCACAAGCCTTCCAGCACTGTTCTGACATGGACACCACGGAATAATGCTAATCACCTCATTACCTGGTGAAAACCATGCAAATGAGGTGAATTGGCAATTCAGCAAGCAGACAGGCATCTGTGTTAGAGCCGTATCTGCTGCAGAAATGTATTCGGTTACTAACTGCGTACATTTCTGCAAAAATCAAAATGGGGGCATGACAGCTCAAAGTAAAGCATGTATTATGAGTATCATTAGCATGCAAAACTGTTTAAAAATTATAAAAATCAATGTTATTTTTTTTTTGGACGATTTCAGCCGTTTAAGCGGAGCACAGCAGTGTGCAAATGAGATCGTTCAGAAAATAACAAAAATGTAAAAAGACAATTTTATGTGAAAGATTAATTTTGCCATTTAGTGGGTAGCATGCAGAACCAAAGCAATAATAGGTAGCAGTGGTAGCTAAGGACTTAGACTACAGAGTAGTGGGGTAACTAGGGTCTAACGCAGCGTGGAATGCAAATGAGCTAAATTTATTGAATAGCAAAATGGGAGACCGTGTCCGCATGCACCTAACCATGTAGGAGCTGTAATGCAGTGGTGTAAGCAGGAGAAGCTGCTGACATGAAAAGGGGGTGTGTCATGCTTGGTGTAAGCACACTGGAACTCCGCGGCTTCTTTTTGCACTCATCTAAGCACAGCTAAGCAAGGGGTGTGTCTGAGGCTGCTTAGCTAGTTCAAGAAATGCTGAACATGTTTGCGTCCATGGGAGGGCACTTTCTGCTCAATACTGCTTACTTTCATTACATGGGGCTTAAACACAATGGAAATAATAAAAAACAAAAGGAAATAGCAGAAGTATTTACATTTCAGCAGCGTGTTTGTGTGGCACGACACAGGGCTTAGAAGGGGTGGAAATGGGAAGAAAAAAATGTCAAATAGAATAAAGACACTCAAGTACAAATAATATAGCTGGCAGGAGGAATGTAGCATAGTCAGCCAATCACACAGGCAGCATCTGCAGCACACCAGTATAAACTATGCAAACACCTTTCAGTCTGTTTTTTTTCCACAAACCCTGCACCACTGGTGTACCCAGTTGGGAATTTTAATTGACAAAATGTTAGGGGCTGCTGTCACTTTGATACATCAGTATGTGCTAGAGGCTGAGGACAGTGAGGAGGATACTGCTGACAACCACCCCAGACCGAGGAGGAGAAGAAGAGTGTTCAGACCCATGGTAACCTAACAGGGGTTACATGATCTGGAGATACTACAGTGCTACAGGGTGGACAGGGAGATACTTCAGCAACTCACTAAGCTGTGCCAGCCTTAACTCTGAACTAGAACAAACAGTGGGGAACCCATCCCAGTGGATACCAAGGTATGTGTAGCCTTAAGAATACTAGCTACAGGTACTTTCCAAAGACCTACTGGGGACATCATGGGGGTCTCACAGGCATCTGCATCCAGGTTACTCAACCAGTTCCTGGATGCCATGCTACCACATGCTGGTGAGCACATTTATTTTTCCAGCACCCCGGAGGAGACGACCAGCAATATGCACTTCTTCAACCATGTAGCAGACTACTCAGAGGTACTGGGTGCCAAAGACTGCTTGCACATCCACATCAAAGCACCACTCGGTGAACAGGATAGAGTCTATGTAATCTGCAGGAGCTATCACTCCAACAACTGCCAGGTCATGTGCACTGCCCAGGGCATTATCATGAACGTGTTTGCTGGCAACCCTGGTAGTTATCACGACTCCCACATCTGGCATGCCACACAGCTGTACCAGGCATTTGCCAGGGATGACATCCCATATGGCCATCTGGTGGGGGATGTTGGCTATGCACTGGAGCCATGGAAGATAACACCCATCAGAAATGCACACACACCCACTCAAGAATGCACAATGAGGTAAACACACAAACCAGGATCATTATAGAGTGTATGTGGGATGCTCAAGTCACAGTTCCGCTGCCTTGACATATCTGATGAGGCCCTGCAGTACTCTCCAGCCACATGTGCACACACATAAACAGTATGTGCCATGCTACACAATATGATCCCGTGGAAATAGCTGCAGCAGGAACAGCACAGGGAAGGGCCAGACAGCCCCCTACCATTGCCAAGGTCGCCGCAGGAACAGAGGGACTTGGAGGAGGAATCCCCCAGAGCCTGATTTTGTAGACAGATGGAGGTGTGCCCAGTATGCCCAGGCCTTGGCAAAGAGGCAATGCATAGCACACACACTGACACTGTAGGGAACCAGGGACTGACACCACTCTCCGACTCGCACACACAGTAAAATGGATGCCACACACATCACACTACCTGTACCTTACCATGTATAGGCTGTGTACTGCGTGTATCTGACATAGGCAGCCCTCAAGCACTGTCCTCACAACTGCTGCAGGCTCAAGGTAAGTCAGTCTTCTTAACAATAAATGAATGGATTAGTGCATTCTGGTAGCATGTCTATGGTATCACTGCATGCATGCAAGGGAATAGGGTGGCCTACTGGGATTGCAACTATGTGGGGCACCAGAAAATGTTTGCCCAATACTGGCTTCCCCACACTATGCAGTAGTCCACAAAGTGACAAATCACACTGCAGTATATGTGAGGGCTAACTAACTGGGGGGGTTATAGGTCACATGCATGGATGTCAATGTGGGGGTCCCATACTCATCCCTCAGCCTCACCCAGCAAGTCAGCCATAGAAAACCATAAAAAATGTCTGGCAAAGGCCCACAAATGGGGACAATGATAAAATACCCCCCTACAGACTTACACAGTGATATCACAGTAGGTCTTGTAGTTGCATTAAGGCTCTGAAAGGTAAGAAGTCTGAAACCCTAATGTATGCCATTACAATCTAACCTGTGGTCTTTGGTGATAGGCCTCTACTCTCCAAAACAGGGCACAATACTATGCTAAATGGCACAAAATGTAAAGCCAATATCAGCACAAACTGTGCAAATGTGTACCGTTGACAGATGTGCCCCCCCCCCCCAACACACCCATATTCCCACAGAAATGCAGTAGCATGTATGTCTGTAGGGTAACAGCAGCAGAGCACACATTGCCAGGGCTGTTAACTTGTCACATGTCCACAAAATGCAGGGGTCAGTGAGGTATGTATATGCATCATTAATACTGTCAGGATGTGGGCAGCACTTACTTCTGGCTGTTGTGTCTCAGTGGCCTAGGTACAGTACTGTGGTTGACAGGGCCATGTTCCAAGAACTGCAGTGCCAACTATTTTGCATGTCAGCTACACCTACAGTAGGAGTTGTACACACTGTCCAGATGTCAATATCTGTTACTGCAGGAAAGCTGGACAGGTCATGAACAGAGGCCACACATATGGACAGCACATAGCTCAGAGTAACCTACACAGTGCCTACCATACCGCCCAACTGTACAGACTTTTTGCAGAATGTCCAGAGGTTTGCATCATATCTGTGGTCTATAATGAAATAGTGGTTGTCTGGCAAATCATTGGCAAATCAGGAAAGACTAAAGTCAGAAAATAATGACAGATTGTAGTGTCAGACTTCGTACCCTTTGGAAAGTGCATGCTAATGCAAAATCTGTTATTGTATCACTTTTCTAGGTTTGTAAGGCCAATAGTTACAAATGGTCTCTATATTTAGGCCTTTGCCCCCAATTACTTATGGCTTTGCCCAGATGTCTGGCTCTCAGAAGTTGAGAGGTATGGTGCCTAGTAGGACAGTGGGTACCTGAAGGTTAGTGTACTGTCAGGTTATAAAAGGTTGCCACCTTTCTGTGTCAGCACTGACAGCATGTCACTGGCCAACAGCCATACCCCCAGAATGATAGGTTGTCACAGAAGGAGCACAAGTATGCCTTGTATATCTGTTCTGCTTGTCCTAACATTGTATTCGCCTGCAAACTATTTGCAAAACAAGAAAATGTCATGTCAAAACATTAGTGACAGACAGTGGAGAAGCAGACATCATACCCATAACAGAAAGCAAGCAAATACCAAACTGGTCTCCTAACTGTCTGTGTTTGACAGAACAGTATTAACACCCTGTTCCCATGTGTGGGACTTTGTCTGACTGTCATATATGGGCCTGTCCAGATGTCAGTGTGTGACAGTTTGACAGCTAGGCCAATATGTAGCCTCATAATAACATAGTAATACAAACCATCTGAGGACCAGCAGATGTAGTGGTGCAATGATGGACAACCTGTTAAATAGGTACTCTCAGAGGTGTGAAGTCCATAACCTTGTGTGTGATGTTACGGCATTTACCCTTCTCACACCAGAATTACAAATACATAACAGCAGCCACTGGCCAGACAAATGGAGAATATGCACACCAGAACAAATTGTGCGGTAACATAGGTGCCCTGCAATGTATGGAGTCAGTAAACATCACCTGCAAATACACAACACACACCCACATAAGTGGAGATCCGCAACAAATCAAAAACCCAAACAAAAGACACCTCAGAGGCAAAAACACATGAGAACTCCACAAACCTATACACCACAGAGCATGCATAGTCCACACACCAGGGTCTTGCAAACACTAAGGCCTTACCATACACCTAATATATTAATCATAGAAGACTTCACTGTGGGATATACAGATGTGCCACTCACCAGGCAGGATAAGGAGATAGTCCCGGTTGCTTATTTGTCAGGTGCCATAATCTGCCATATCACACATGCACTCAAGTCACCACACAACAGGTACAGGTATCACTCCGGCCTAGTCCATGGCAGTGTGAACAATATCAGTTGAACCTCCCAGACTATAGGAAGACAGACATGATTCAGCTTGCTGAATATGTGTCCCATGCAGGTATGTCCCTAGCCTTAAGCAGCATTCTGCCATCACCCAGACTGATGGCTCAATACAAACAGAAAGTGATTGTCAGTAACACTTGGCTCACTTACTGGTGTCATCCTAGGGGGGATCCACTGCCTGGCAGCCTGGGAACATATGATTGACAGACCATGCTGCTTTGTTACAGATGGCCTGCATTTGTTTCCCTTGGCCTACAGGCCTCTGACAAAGGCTCTTGCCTCGCGCATAGTGGCTTTCTAGGAAATGTTATGGGGTCCATACTACCAACATAAAACAGTCAACAAAATGCAAATTAAAGGCCATGTGGCTAAATGCTAGGAGCATACCTCTCAACCTCTTAGAGCAAGAAATCTGGACAAAGCCATAAATAATGGGGGGATAAAGGCCCAAATATAGGGACACTTTTTAAATATTGCTCCTATAATGTTAGAAAGTTGATAGAATAACAGGTTTTGTATTAGCATGGATTTTCTGGAGGGTATGAAGTCTGAAACTCAAATGTCTCTGTCATTACTTGCTGACTTCAACCCTGAGTGATTTGCCAATAATTTGCTAGAAAACCACAACTGTATGAGAAATCGACCAGATATATGAGACAAGATTCTGGACATTCTGCAACAATCTGTACAATTGAGAAGTATGGCTAGGAGTCTAAACAGGAAAATGCACTCATTGCAAGCAGTTGTAACCTTGGACGATGGTGACATGTCTGCACTCACAGAAACCTGGCCCACATCCATGGAGAGAAACCCATTCTTACCTGTTCACTCATCCTATCACACAGCTAGACCCTAAAATGTGGGCAGCAAAGCCAAAGGAGGTGGAGTATAAATATATATTAAAAAACGGAACTTCGACAAACTATTTAAACCAGAAAAAAATGGCAAAATAAGCAAAAGCTAAAAACTAAAAATATTTAATGTTGAGAGCGCTTTCGGAAATGCCAATACGTTTCCTTCTTCAGACAAACAGTCACACAAATTGAGGGCGTACATATATACCACGCTAAATCACTAATTAAACAATCAGTACTTCGCACACTTCTGTTAAAGCAAACCAATACCTAAAATAGGGATTTGTCAAATGTTTAAACAACGTAAAAATTATTATGTTACTAAAATTGATGTTGTTAAACCAAATAATTAATACAAGTAATTAATACTTGGTAGTCAGCTCCATAACTAGGTCAGCATCATTGTTTTCATAAAATATTAGACCACTCTTTTCTAAAAAATGCATATCATTATACAAATAAAATAAGACCATAAAGACAAACCCAAGTGTGGATATAAAACACATATTTCATGTCATTTGATAATGGCCACCAACAGGACATAACATAAAATGGTTCCTTATACATAAAGGAACTCATCTCTTCAAAGCTGCTAATTTTAATAGACATTTAATAGATACCATTTCATTAAGACCTGGAGGTAAATAGGCTACTGTTCTAATTTGCCATAGTAATTCCTCTAACTCCAGTTTAATTTGCCATGGTCCCCCTTTAACATCAGGCTGTACTTGATTTAATACATTGAACCTAAAGCTATGGTCAGGAAATTCTTCTATATGCCTAACTAAGGTGTTATTCATATCTTTTCTTTTAATGGCGTATTGATGTTCGTAAATCCTTTGCCTAAACTTTCTTTCCGTCTTTCCAATATAGAAAGAGGGACAGTTTAGGCAACATGCGGAGTAGACCACCCCTTTAGAATCACAAGAAAAACTACCTTGAACTTTGTACCATTTGTCACGTATCTTAAATTGATATGTTGTGTTGATGTATCTACATTGGTGACATGCCCCACACTTAAACATACCCATATGTTTGTTTGTCAGAGGCCTCCCAGAATATTCCAAAAGTGACTTCAAACTATGGCCTCGTCTAAAAACTACCCTAGGTACATTACCAAAGATGTTGTTCAACCTACTATCCTCCATTATAAGGGCCCAGTTTTTATTTAGGATGGTTCTTATGAATGCATGATCAAGATTGTATGTACAGGGAAAACTGGTAGTAAACTCGTGGGACTCTGTTCGTAAATGGGTTCTCCGGTTAGTCTCTAGGTTGTTCTCAGCAGTTGTCTTAGCAAATAATAGCGGTTGAAAGTACCCCATCTGCCTTTTAGTAATGACCTCCGCAGAGATACTAGAAATTAATGACAGAGGGTAACCCCTATTGACAAACATATTCTCCAAGAGCTGACATTCACTCATGAAATCAATCTCTTTATGTATATCTCTTTATGTATAAGGAACCATTTTATGTTATGTCCTGTTGGTGGCCATTATCAAATGACATGAAATATGTGTTTTATATCCACACTTGGGTTTGTCTTTATGGTCTTATTTTATTTGTATAATGATATGCATTTTTTAGAAAAGAGTGGTCTAATATTTTATGAAAACAATGATGCTGACCTAGTTATGGAGCTGACTACCAAGTATTAATTATTTGTATTAATTATTTGGTTTAACAACATCAATTTTAGTAACATAATAATTTTTACGTTGTTTAAACATTTGACAAGTCCCTATTTTAGGTATTGGTTTGCTTTAACAGAAGTGTGCGAAGTACTGATTGTTTAATTAGTGATTTAGCGTGGTATATATGTACACCCTCAATTTGTGTGACTGTTTGTCTGAAGAAGGAAACGTGATGCTTCAGCCACAACATTAAATATTTTTAGTTTTTAGCTTTTGCTTATTTTACCATTTTTTCTGGTTTATATAAATATATATTAGACAGACACACACCTACAGACTGGTCAAACAGTCTGACACACTCAAGACACTCCAAATGCAGTCAACTGTTGACAAGACAGCCATGCAAATTATAGGTAGCTACAGGCCAACATATCTGACTCAGGACACCCACCCCACATATCTGGCCCTCTATAAATCTATCAAGATTCCACCCATCACCCTGATCCTGGCTGACTTATATTACCCAACCATGGATTGGTAATCCAACCATGCCAGAACAGACATGCACAGAGATTCCCCCATCTTATCAATGCTACATCCTTAGGACAGCCACTTTATACCCCCACAAGATGTGCTACCTGTGTTGGACTTGGCAGTAACCAACATGATCAACCACTGCAGCACCCTTACAGTATCATCCTCCAGGGCAAGATCCGACAGAATAGTGGTCACGTGTCATATCACCATCACTCCTTACCCCCCTCTAGCCATGGTAAATGGAAAATATCTCACAAGCTTATCACAACCACCAGAGGAATGATATAAACAGCTGAACAGCCCCCTACACCACTAGAAGAACAGGCACCAACTTCCAAATGTACACAAAAGTACTATGCCAGCGTGTGTGTGTGTGTATATATATATATATATATATATATATATATATATATATATATATATATATATATATAGATGTACAAAATCAGGAATACCTGACTAGACAACATCACCGTCCACAAGGAAGAGTAAACCTGTCCACAAATATCTGCAGTAAAGGAACTATATAACACAAGGATAACATTGCTATCCAGTATCAAGAAGGAGAAGGTGCACAATTGGAAGAAATCACCAATTAGTCTGAACACC
The DNA here is from genome assembly GCF_019279795.1 of Protopterus annectens. NCBI lineage: Eukaryota > Metazoa > Chordata > Ceratodontiformes > Protopteridae > Protopterus > Protopterus annectens. Next base: position 246,390,320 of record NC_056739.1, on the reverse strand, counting down.
GTCCACAAGGAAGAGTAAACCTGTCCACAAATATCTGCAGTAAAGGAACTATATAACACAAGGATAACATTGCTATCCAGTATCAAGAAGGAGAAGGTGCACAATTGGAAGCAATCACCAATTAGCCTGAACAAATAAAATAAGACCACTAGTAAAATCCACTAAAGGCAAATCTGAGTCCAAATTGCCCACATGTAAGACAGACAATTATAAGGCCTTCCTCACATATGTCTGCATTCTCAAAGGAAGCTCCCAGATCTGTGCAGAACTGGTGGTCAAGGACACCACATATACAAATGCTGTAGATATAGCCAAGCCACTGGATGACAGATTCAGTGGAAATGTCTCACCTCTGCCCCCCCCCCAACCAGGGAAGCAGGACATCCCCAGTACCTGAACACCCAACCCGTATTACTATGGAACATGGCATCACTGCACTCTCAAAGTCAAGAGGACAGCCTCCATGGGACCTGAATACATCCCAGGCTGCAACCTATATGAACCCAGGCATGAAATGGCAGCATCATTATGCACCCTACTCACCCAAACCCTGAGTACTGTCTTTGTCACAGCTGAGTGGCGGACAGCCACTGTCATCCCTTCACACCAAGGTGGAGTGCTCACCAATCCAGGAAATGAAAGACCCATCAGCCTAACTTGTCTGATCCGCCTGGCCATGCAATGGATTATCATGGATCTCATTAACAGGAACATTGGCAAAATCCAAATACATTACCCTACACAGTCTGCCATTCTCAGAGGAGGTATGTCAGTGAACTCTGGATGACTTCCATGAGGCAGCCAACAAAGGCATGGATGAGGGAAAGATGGTGCACTCTGGCCACCTTGACCTGACCAATGCCTTAAACACTATTCCCTACACTCTGTCAACTAGGCAGCAATCCATATGTTACCAGATGGGTAGCAAACTGGTTCATTGGTAGAACCCACAAAATCATAATAGGGGTAGCCAACTGAAACAGTACACCCATACTGATTGGCATACCCCAGGGATCAGTCTGAGGGTCTCTGGTATATGGGATATACTTCCCTGAGATGCAGGGCAAAAACACTGGCCTATGGATTGCCAAGTAGACAGATGGCTGCAAGATGGGAACAGTCATCAATACACAATGTAATGTGGACGTCCTACAACAGGGTCTTACCAAAACAAATGACTGATGCCAGAAACATCACCTCAAGCTGAATGCCTGCAGATGCATCAGCATCCCCTTTGGGGAGACTGATGGCCCCACATAGTATCACATTAACAAGAATGTCCTACATACGCAATCAGTAGAGAGGCATCTGGCCACCCAAGTTGATAGCAACCTGAAGTCTGAGCACCATGTTGCTTCCGTTGTACAGAAAGATTCATTGTATGGGACGACTCAAATGTAAGGGTTTCGCATCCAGGGACAAAGGGGCATAAGATCCATGTATGCTAACCTTATAAGGCCAATTATTTTGTCCAGCGCCCCCTTCGGAATATACCTCATAAAGCACATGCATCAGCTGGGGAGACCACAGTGGTTCCTCTCCGGGAGATTGCAGGACCACAAACACCTACCCCTACACAGATAGGCTAACAGCACTGTCTCTCTACTCAGTTCCATGCAGACTCCACAGAGGTGACCCCTGTCTGGCATACAAAGCAATCTAGACCCTGCCTTGATGGGACTGTTGCACATCTGGAAGATAAGTCTTCCATATACAAACAGATCCTCTAGCTAATGGTCTGTCTGCTAAAAATGGTTTAAGGCAGACACTTTCATTTAGACCATGTTTTCTATCAGCTTGAAGTCTTATTATTCACTTCTGCTCCTCTTGTTCTGTTTTGTTGTTCATATTGCCTAATCTAGTACTTGTATTCAAACATTGCAATACAAGGAATCTAAAACTATGTGCAGGGTTGGTCTCGTATACACAGAGTTTCACCACCAGATGGTACTTTTGATAATACAACACCAGCACTTTTGAGTTTTGTATCATTCATGAAAACCTTATGCCTACAACATTCATAGCTATGCATTTGTTTTGAAACTTACCATGAGTCAAGAGTACTTTGATATGGGATGCCATTTGTCTTAAGTTGTTATCAGTTGCTGAGCTCAAAAGTATTCTTATGTTTTTATAAACATCATTACACATTTACCATGTTTTCTGATAGATGTGTTATATGTTTGCTACCACTAGACGACAATCTTGATTTTTTTAAAATATCAGTGGTTTGACCTTGTATAACCATTAAGGAGTAACTTCAAGGCTCATTACATTTTGAGCAACCAATTTGTTGTGGGATTTATTGTGCTTTATAATTCCTTGAGATGTTGTTTCTCCTTTACCTGTCCTAGGATAATATCAGATGGTTAGTCTGATAACTTGTTCTTACATTTTTTATGAGCATTATTTTATTTGCCATGCATTTTAGTGCTTTGTGAAGACAGTTAAGTTTTACATTGTCATCTGATGGTGTGGTTGTAAACGTTTGTTTGAATATAATTTGAGTAATTTTAACAGGAAAAGTGAAGAGCTATTTTATTATTATTGTAGTAGGATTTGGTTGTGTTTTTGCTCACTTACAGCAAGTATTTCAGTTTATGCTTAAGATAAACTTTTGAATTACAGAAGTTCAGTATGTAAGCACTTGAGTTGATAAGTCATGTGACAAAATGATATCATGTGACTATGGTTTTACATAGTTGATTGGCTCTTAATGTTTTTTTAAAAATGAAGTAGGAGGATTGTTTTAATTGATTTGTATCTAAATAAGTTTGTGGAAGCAACGCAAAAGCACTCATACTCTATTAAACTTTGTTTTCTTTTATCCTACTGTGTTTACCATCTCCTTGGTTTTGCTTTTATTTACAGTTTATTTACAAGGAGCTGGTTTTATCCTTTTACATTGCTTGTTTTATTTTACATGTTTCTACAGATGACAAGGTATCCTAAGTGAGTGTTAAAATTTAGGAATACTGTGGGTGGTGGAGATAAGTGTGGAATCTTTGGCATATTGTAATAGAGTCGAGAATTTGCAAGCACAATATAGTTTGTTTGTGAAGATATTGAACAGGAGGAGGCCCAGGATTGATCTTTGAGAAGCTCCTGTGTTGACTGGAAGGAGGGGGGGACAGTTTACCAATGAACAGATTGTTGCCTATTGAAGAGGTAGCTGAAGAACCAGTTTACTGAGAAGCTGGAGAAGTTGAGGTCTGAGAGTTTATTTAGAAATTTAGAGTGAGAAACAGTATGAAAAGCTTTTGAAAGATCAAGGAATAAGCAGGAAATTAGCATGTTGTTATCACAGAACTTGGCTACAGTTTGGGTGAAAAAAAGTAATGCAGTGGATGTACTGTGGTGGGGCCTGAAACCATGTTGGGTGGAGGTTAGCAAGTTATTGTCTGGTAGGTGTTTGAGCTACTGGGTACGTATGCATTTCTCAAGAATTTTGGAGAAAGGGGACAAAATGGCAATGGGCTAGTAGTTAGAAGGGTCAGTGGAGTTGCCACCCTTATGTAGTGTAATTTTAAAGAAGGATTTCCATATGTCAGGGATACAGGTTTCAGTAATGGATCTATTTATGAGTATAGAAACAGGATGCGCAATAGACACTGCAGCAATTTTAAGAAAGTAAGAAGGAAGTTTATCAGAAGGAGGGCAGGAGGTTTTGAGTTCGAGCAAGAGAGGTTTGAAGTAAGCAGTGGGAACTGGTTTAAATGAGAGGCTATTGGGAGATGTTTTGTTGTGAGATGAATGAGGGCTAGAGGAAGTGTTGTTATTTTGAGTTAGTGTATCTATGAAGTAGTTGTTTAGGAAAGTGGCTGTTTCAGTTGTGTGGTAGGGAAGGGGATGGGTGTGGTTGGGTTACCAGGATAAAGAAGTTTATTAATGGTTGTCCAGACTTTTTTTGGATTATTCTTCAGGTTTAATTGGGTGGAACAGAAGACATTCTTCTTATCATTGTTATCTAGTTTTTTTAAAGGTTTCTGATCTCTTTGTACTTTTGAAGTCGGGAGAGGAGGGGATTTGTTTTTGGCCCAGGCTTTCCAGACACTGTCTCTTTTATGCATAATGGAATGGGTATTTTTAGTGAGCCAAGGGACAAAGGTAGATTTTGTCCTGATTTTTCTGGTAGGCTCTATTGAATTTAGTATGTCAAAGAAGATCTGATTGAATGATTTAACAGCCTCATTTAAAGGGTTTTGATGAAGGAAGGACCAGTTTATGCTGGACAGTTTTGAGTTAAAAGTATCTGGATTGAAGTTGGTAAGTTTACGACAGTCTCTATATAGGTGGTCTTTGGGTGGCTGCAGGGAGTATCTTTGGATATAGGTAGGAAAATGGTCACTTGGACGTATCCCAGGGTTGTGATAAAGGTTGAGATCTGAGGTGAGGATCCAGTATAGGTTAGGGCCAGCAATGGTGATTTTGTTATTACAAGTAGGGGAGGTGATGAGTTGGTGGAAGCCGTGAAGGCTGGTGGTAAGATTAGGAGATATAGTTGTATGCTTAGTCCAGTCAATGTTTACATCACCAAGGATGATGGTTTCATAGGCTATATTTTGAGAGATCCATGAGAGTATGTTCTTAAGGGGAGGAATATTGTTCCCTGGGGTAATATAGATAGAAGCTATTGCACACTTTTTTTGTGTGAGTTAAGGTAACAGTTTAGAAAAAGAAGTTCAGCAGGATCAAAGCTGGTTATAGAAATGGAGAGTGAGGGGAGATTAAGTTGATTAGAGCAGAGGATGGCAATGCCTTCACCCCTTTTTTTTATTCTGTCAGAGTGAAAGATGTTGTAACCTGGGAGTAAGATTTCAGTGTTTGTGATGCGTGGTTTTACCAGGTTTCTGACAGAGTTCAGATATGGGGAGAAATGTTAGCAATCTAGGAGTGCAGTTCTTTGATCTTATTTACAAGGCTTTGAATATTTAAAGAGTAGATACTTAATGTTTTAAGAGAAGGAGAGAGGGTGGGGGGTGAGACATAGGTGGGTGAGGTGTGTGTTAAATGATTGTGAGGAGAGGTGACAGGTGGGCCAGGGTTAGGATGGATGTCCCCATCTAGGAGAAGTCTATCTATGAAAGTAATAAAAATGTGTGAAGAAGTCTGTAATAGTAGATCATTTTAACTTCAAAGTAGAGGACAGAGAGATACTAGGAAAAGTGTTGATCTTGTAGAGGTGCAAAGATGAGAAATTATAGAGAGATGGAGAGATTAAATGTTACTTGAGGATGGTGCTGTTAATGTGAGTGATGGAGAGACTGGGTGGTGGTTTCTGTAAAGAAAGTGTGATGTGTTAAGAGATTGATAGAGAGAGGAGGAAGAGAAGAGACGTAAAAATATATGCTTGGTGCATTATAAAAAATGAGCTGTGAGTCAAAAATAAGGAGTGAAAGTTTAAAGAAAGGTAAGAGTAAGCACAAATGAAGATAGTGAGGAACAGGAGAGCTTCTAATATGTAGTAGGGTTATTGGAGACATAGCCAGCCTTACGCATAGGCCAACTAGGCAGCCGCCTAGGGCGCAGCTCTAGCAGGGGCATTTTTCCAGTATTTATTTGGTGTAGGTAGACCAGGATGGGGGCACTGGGTAGTGTGGTGGGGGAGAGACGTGGAGCCCTTTTGCCTAGGGCACCAGTTGAGCTAAGGCCGCTCCTGATTGGAGATAGAAGTAGAGTAGGATCTTACAAGAAGAGAACAGATATATTTAGTGAGATTCGGAGGGAGGAGGTTATAATATGAATGGGAAAGCAGTGAGGATTGTTATTGGTGGAGAAAGCTGAGTAATGTGAGGTAACAGGAAGAGGTGTGGTGTAGAGAGTATTACTATAAGGAAAGTGGGGGTTGGGCGAATGGGGGTAGGGTAGGGGAGTGGAGCAGGATGAGCGGACTTCAAAAGACAGCAGAAATCACCAAAAAAAACCTATCAGGAAGCACTATCATTATTTTATGTATTAAAACTTGAGAAAGCTTGTGGTGAGGACCTTATAGGGAGGGACAGCTAAAACTGAATGTTGTTATAATACGCATAACTAGAAGAGTTTAGTAGAGTAGGAGGACAGAGCAGAAAGTCCACTTGTTTCTTAAGGAAAAATATACATGTAGTAGTGGTCTTTAAAGTGGGACGCTATTACAGGGACTAACAGACTAATAGGAAAGAGCAGAAAATAATGGGGAATAAACATAAAAAGGCAAGATAGAGATATGAGCAAATAGAAATCTATAAGTGATGTATAGTATCAGAATTTCCAGACTATAAAAAAGAGAAAGAAAATTTACAGTTAAAGGTAAGAGTTTAGAAACTCGGTAATGTGCAGCTGATGTTGGGGCTTAAGGGTTCCTGTTAATCATAGGTTCATAGGTGTTTACTAGGCTAATGATCACAAGGGCCTCTTTAAGCCTAGCCATGCATCCCAAATCTCTGAGAAGTTCTGATACCCTTGAAAAGTGTAAGCATGCACCTGGGAAATGAAACATTTGCAGGTTACTTGTGTCCATTAGAGACATAGGTGCCAAACCAGGGATGAATTTCTGGTTTCCCATCCAATTGTCCAACTTGCACTTGAATTGGGTTAGGGAGAAACTCTGCTTCATATGGATGGGGAGCCTGTTCCATAGATGGGGTAGTCTCTGGGATACATACCTATCTCTCCAGCAGGTCCTATTTATATCACAGGCAAGGTTTAAGTCTTTAGAACAGGTAATTCTGATGATGTTTGTTTTGTGGATATGCAAGAGGTCCATCAGAGTGGGTTCTGACAATGCCCTGTATGCCAGGCATAGATCTCACCTCCAAAGGCTGTAGGAGACAGAATACATGTCCTTTCCCTGTATTCTGGGGGAGACAGAATACAGGGATTGGGCCTTGAGGTGGTCTCCATAGGACTTACTACTTACACCCTGTAGTCTTTTAGTGAGAAACCTCTGTGGACATTCCAGTTGTTGGATATGCATGGTTAGATATATACCAAAGGAGGCATTGTACTCAATGATAGGTCTAATTAATGCCAAATACAGTGGAACAATGACTTCCTTGGACCTAGATGCCATACCTTTGTTTATAAGTTGAGCAACAGAATGATTTCCTCATCACTGTAGGCACATGATGATCAAAGGCTAGATTACTATCTATGTGTGTCCCTATGTCCCTGACTAGTGGGTTAACTCTATGGGATGTGTTGTCAATATAATAGTTACCAGGGATGGATGACTTCCCAAAGGATAATATTATGCATTTCTTGGCATTTAGTTTTAGTCCATGGCTCTGACACCAGTTGTTTGTGTGTGTCAGCCCCTCCTGGAGAAAATTTGAGTCAGTGTGAGATTCAATGACAGCTCCTAATTTTCAATCATCTGCATATTTGGTCAGCCAGAGACCATTGACACTGGCCTTGACTTCAGAGAAGTAAATGCCAAAAAGGAGCAGTCAAAGGACTGATCCCTGAGGGATTCCACTTGGATATAAATAAGATATAACATACATGAAATGCAATTCAGTAGAGAGGATGCAGCTGTTAACTCTGGTGGGGAGGGAGTTCTCAAAGTACCATAGTATATCCGCATCCAGTACTTCAGCTGAATGTGGGAGGGAGTTAGTGACGGAGTTCACATCCTGAGGTATGGAAAAAAGACAATAGTGAGGGGAGAGAAAAATATCAAATTAGGAAGGAAAACATGGATGCTTAGTTAAGAGAGACTATAACTCCAAACAAAAGAAAAGGAATAAAAGCTGAACCCATACCAAAATATCACCTATCATTTACAAAGATTGCTTTGCCAGCTAATTAAACAAATGCAGAGGCAGACTAGAGCAATATCATTTACAGAGACGATGTAGCTGGGGTACAATAAACACTCAGTTCTATATGCACACGCTAAATATGCAGTTCAGTGCAGCCTAAGAGAAAGTACAAAAACCTTCTGAGAATTAAGTATCTATCCACCCAGTAATCATTTGGCAAATTAGGCAACAATCTAAGAGTAAATAGATAAGCATGCTTCCATGTATCCTTAGAGGAAGTTAGCAGCATATATGGAGTGGTTCCCCTGCATAAAGCAGTAGCAAGTACACGTTAGGTTAAACAATACGAATATCAGTTTGTATTTGGTTCAAACAACATGAAATACTCTAGCACTTCAACAGACCAATGCAATGTGAGAAAAGCAAATAAACCTGACAATAACATGCACAAGATAAGAAGAGTGCCGTTAAAGTTAATATACAGATTCCAGCAGCACTCAGTGAACTCTAAGCAGTAGGCTCTGCTGATTTCATGTTTCACAGAGATAATTTATTTTATACAAAGTGAAAACTGTCAGTAGAATCTATGAATGAATAACAGTTTGTACAGCACAAATGAAATAAATAAGGTCTTACATGCAGTACCCGCCAACCGCGCTGTGCATCACCTGAGTGTTGAAAAGGCAAGGAGAAGGGGAAAAGAAAATGGCACAGAATGCCAAAAACAACTTTTTAAACTGCACAAGGTATTATGGGAGACAGCAGACTAAATAAGGGATGGTACATGGTAGGGTATCATGAGAGTTTGCAGTAATAAAAGAAGTCTCGTGAGTGAGTGGACTTCAAGAGACAGCAAAAATCACCAAAACAAAAGCTATCAGTAAGCACTATCATTATTTTATGTATTAGAACTTGAGAAAGATAGCTTGTGGTGAGGAGCTTATAAGGAGTGACAGCTAAAACTGAATGTTCTTATAATATGCACAATTAGCAGAGTTTAGTAGAGGAAGACAGAGCAGAAAGTCCACGTGTTTCTGAAGGAAAAATAAACATGTAGTAGTGGTCTTTAAAGTGGGACACTATTACAGGGACTAACAGTGAGGGAGGGAAGAGCAGAATATAGTAGAGAATAAAAGTAAAAAGGCAAGATAGAGTTATGAGCAAATAGAAGTCTATAAGTGATCTTAGCAAATATCACCATTTTAGCACTATGAAAAGAGAAAGACAGTTTAGAGGGAAGGGTAAGAGTTTAGAAAGTCAGTGATTTGCAGCGGACATTGGGGCTTAAGGGCTCCCATTATTCAAGGATGTAAATAAGATATAAGATACATGAAATGTAATTCAGTAGAGAGGATGCCCAGCTGTTAACTCTGGTTGGGAGAGAGTTCTCAAAGGACCACAGTGTATCAGCATCCAGTACTTCAGCTGAATGTGGGAGGGAGTTAGTGACGGGGTTCACTTCCTGAGATGTAATTCATATAATTAGAAAGATAGGCAGCATAAAAGCAATGCACAGTACTAGAACAGACCAGCATCTTGTTATTGTATGTTTTGGCTTTTCCCAGTTAGGGGTCACCACAGCGGAACTCCGGTCCGCTAATGATTGGCAGTAGATTTTTACGTACCGAGTTGCCAGCCCTGATGCACACCCTTCAATGAAGGTAGGCCCATTCACGCATGTCTCCACACAGAAGACGCTTTAGCTGAGAATCGAACAGGACAACGTCTTACTGTGAGGTGACAATGCTACCGCAGCATCACCCCGTTTATTATTGCAAGCAATAAAGTAAAGATATCAGCACAGGCAGAAAAGCGTAGAAGATATGTACATAAATATAAAGGAAAAGTACATAACAAGCAATTCATTGAGGACTGAAAAATATTTTATACAGAACTGAGAAACAAAGCAAAAGAAATAGACACATTTTGGAAAAATATCTACAAAGACACTGTAAAGCATAAACAGATGCTAAATGGACAGAAGAAGTAAAAGTGACAGTAAGAAATTTAAATGTACAGGATATGAAATGTGATGAAGTAATGGCCACAGAAACTGAAACAAAGTTAAGAAAAGCCCCTTATTCGAAAACCCCAGCCCATACGCAGTTTCTAACTTCTGGCTAACAGTTTTAACATCTTTAGACAAATATTTAGCCCTGAGTAAGAACTACTTATATGTACACCCCAAACAGACACCAACCTGGTTAACAACAGGAAAAATGGTACCCCTCCTTAAGAGGGAACCTGAAAACTATAGACCAATAACTTATCTTCTGATGACATATAAACTATATACTGGAATTAATGCCAAAAATGTTTATAGTCATTTAATAGAAAGCTCAATAATGGCACTAGAATAAAACTGTAACAAAAGAAAGTCATATGAAACAAAGGATCATCTGTTGTTAAATAAAGTCATAACAGAGAAGTGCAAAAAGGGGAATAATATAAATATGGCATGAATAGATTACAAAAAAAAGTTGACAGCATCCCACATTCTTGGATAAAGGAGTGCTTACAGATGCATACAATAGCTTCTGCATTGATCAATTATATTGCAGTGACCATGAAACAGTAGCAAACCACTCTGCATCTATTCTATGATAAAGGGCAAATTATTATCCCAGGGATAAACGTTCAAAGGGGGATATTCCAAGGTGACTCTTTATCACTGTTGCTCTTTTCTCTTGCCTTTAGCCCGTTAAGTTGTTTACTTAACAGATTAGGTTACAATTTGACTCCCAGAAAATGAAGTGTAGAGATTTTATCTACTTTCTGTGGATGACTTAAAACTGTTTAGTTCATCAGATGAGGAGCTGAAAGCACAATTGTCACTGGTCAAAACTTTCTCAGATGTTAACATAATGTCATTTGGTCTTGATAAATGTGTAAAAGCAACATTAAAAGCAGAAAATATCAGTCTGGAGCAGGAATGTGATGTAAAGGAACTTGAGCCAGAAGGACTGCATAAATATTTGGGATTGATGAAGGATCAACAATACAACATGAACAAATGTGAATAGAACTCAGTGAGGAATATTTTAGAAGACTAAAATTAATAAACATACCTGACATCTTAGAATAAAGTCCAAGCTATAAACTGATTTGTTTTTCTTGTTCTAACTTACAGTTTGGAAGTGATTGACTGGTCCCAAAAGGTATCAGATCGGTTGGACAGGAAAAGAAAAGTATGCTTCACACTTATCAAATGATTCATAAAAATCAGTATATACCAAGATTATACATTCCTCATTCTGAAGGAGGTGGGGGCCTCCACAAAATTGGTTACATGTACAGGTCTGCAATCATAGGACTATATACATAGTTGCTAACTTCACCAGGTCCAAACATAGTGAAGTTTTGAAACATGAAAAAAACACATCTAAGACGACTATTCATCCTAATTTGATGGAAGCATATTGGTGTCAAGTGGGAATGTAAACCAAACCAGAAGTAGACAAAAATCAGGCAGCAAATGAATGTGCCGAAAAAACAAAACAAAGAATATTAAGGATCAGATGAAAATGCAAGAAATGTGGAAAAGACATAAATATAGTTGCAAGTACAGAAAATTCCTGGAACAACCTGATGTTGATCAGAATTTGATACAGAAATGGTTAATGACAAGTGAATTTAAACCAAAAGATGAAAGGTTAATATTAGTGGTCTGGCATAGAGTCCTATGTGCACTTTGGTTTACAAAATCCAGTTAACATGTGAGTGAAACAGACAAATGAGGTTTTGTAAAACAGAATTAGAAACAGTCATTCATCTTGTTGCTGGGTTTGATACTTTAAAGGCAGAGGGCCTGTATACTGAAAGACATAATAATGTGGCATTAAGGATTGTGTACATATGCAATATTAAAGCAACTGAGAAGGACTGGCAACATGAGGCACAAAGCCTTATAAAGAAAGATGAAGTTTATATCATATGGAATCACCCATTAACAACAGTTCAAAAAATAGAAGCAGGAAAACCAGGTATAATAATCTATGAAAAGAAGACAAAAGAAGCATTGATTATTGAAATTGTTGCACCTAGTTATTACAGTGTCTTATGTACAGAGATACAGAAAGACATAAAAATCCAGCATTTGCATGCAAAAAAATGAGTGCAATGTTGAAAAAGGATATCCAGACAGTTCCAGTAGTAGTAGGAGCAATGCATCTCAGAAAAAATAATTTACAATTTTATTTAGATATGTTACCGATACATTTAACTCCATATGAATTGCAGGAGTCAATTCTGGCATAAACAAAAAAATTAGACA
>NC_056739.1:246356637-246377805 GCF_019279795.1 Protopterus annectens | reverse complement strand
GTTTTGTAATGTTGTTAAGGTAGGACTGTTTAAGATCCTGTTGAAAGGATATACCTAAGTATTGCAGGGAATGGTTATTTTGATTTCTGTTGATAGTGGATATGTGGGTAATTGGCAATAAGAATTAATAGGAAAAACTGAGGAATTCCCTAGATTTAGTTTATAGTTTGAAAATTTCGAGAAGGTATCTATAGAGTTTAGAATTTTTTGTATATCTGATTTATGTAGCATGAAGTATAAATTTAGGTCATCAGCAAATGCTGATAAAGCAATTTTAGTATTAAAGAGAACAGGAATATAGTGAAAGGTTTTCTGTTTAATTAGTAAGAATAAAGGTTCAATGTATAGATTAAATAAGTAAGGAGGACATTGGACAACCTTGTCTTGCACCATTTTTGATATCATTCTGGGAAGAGGTGCATTTCTTAATTTTTAGCATAGTGTGGGCATTAGAATATAATGCTTTAATAGCATGGATAAAATTTAGGAGTATGTTAGAGCAAGACAAGATTGACAATAAGAAATCAATGTTTAGTCTGTCAAAGGCTTTAAAAGTGTCACTTGCCAAGGTGTATATTGAAGTATGATTTTGATTAGATAGGGTTATTATGGCATCCAGTGTGAGACTATTTATTTATTTATTTACTTATTTTTATTTTTACATTTGTTAACCGTGTTAGTTTGTCTGGCTTCTTAGAAGCCCTTTTTCAGCAGAGAAAAGCTCCCAAAAAAGTTTAAGTAAACAAATAGTAAGAACAAAGATAAACACAGATCACATTTTAAGTATACATACTTCTGAAGTAATTACATAACATGCAATAAAGGAATATATAGGATGGATAGAAATACAATACAATACATATATGGAAATTTTCACGTAGTATGGCAAGAAACTAAGCAGAAATATGGTAAGACTAAGGTCAATACATTGCTGAACCAAGGTACTAGGCATGAAGTAAGTAAATATGCAGATAAAGTTGTGTGAACTTTGGAAGTTAATAAATAAACTAATGAACAGTAATAAGAGATTATGGGAATTGAGTGTAACATGAACTAACTAGTACGGAATATGATGGGGGAAAAAAGATGTGTAGGTAGTAGTAAGAGAGAGAGAGCTAGAAGTGATACAGTTAACTTAGGTTATTCCTAAATGTTTCGTGGGTATTATTTTGGAGCATGAACATATCCAATTTGATAGGAAAAAAGATTTAAGCTATTTATTGAAGGCATTTTTGTCTTTAAGTAGTCTAAGGGCTAAAAGGAGTGTGTTCCAATTTTTTGCAACTGAGTGACAATAGAGCATTTTCCCAAAGGTTTTGTTTGGCTTATGAACTTCAAGAAAGTATTGATTAGTACTTCTTAGTGGGCGTTGAGGAGTATAAAGTGTCAGAGAATTTGTAAGGGATGGGCAGGATTTTGGATTGTTTAGTATACTGTGGGATATAAGGAGTTGGGATTGAGGCAGTAAGTTGGAAAATTCAGGCCAGTGTAAAGCCTTTAATGAGAGGCAGTGATGGGATTTGTAAGGCTGATTTGCAGCAAATATGGCTACTTTGATATATGTGGTTTCTAGTTTGGATATTGGGTTACTCTGTAGATGGGTAAGAATAGGTGAAGCATAGAGTAGGGATGATAGAAGCAGGGCTTGGGCAAGGGATGGCCTGGATGCACAGGGAAGAAAGGTTTTGTTACGGGAAAGCAGACCTAGTTTTTGGTGTTTTTTTATTGAACTATGAATGTGATGGTTGAATTTAAGTTCATCTTCAATTATTGCCCCAAGAAGTTTTGTTTGGGTGTCAACAGAAATTTTAGTTCCATTAAGGGATGTTATGGAAAAGTTCTGTTTTGCATGTTCCAGATTTTTAGGTAGGAAAAGTAGTAGCTTAGTTTTGCTTGCATTTAGCAGGAGTTGGTTGGATTGTAGCGAGTTTTCAACTGAGTGGAGTGAGTTCTGTGTAAGGGATTGAAGGTTTACTGTGTTGTCAGCAGAGTTGATGATGGTCAAGTCATCAGCATACTGAATAAGATTGGACTGGGGGCAGGATGAGAAAAGGTCATTAATAAATACATTGAAGAGGAGAGGGCCCAATATTGATCCTTGTGGGACCCCTGTCCTAACTGCTAGAAAGGGGGAGTAGGAAGAGTTCCATCTTAAAGCCTGGTGTCTATTAGTGAGGTAATCACAGAACCAGGAGGTGGTGGAGTTTGAGAATTTTATTGATAGACTTCCAGATTTTTTTAGGATTACAGTTGGGATTGTTAAGTGAGGATTAGTAATAGGTCTTTTTATCAATATTGATTGGTTTCTTAGCTTTGTTTCTAAGTTCCCTGTAAGATATAAGGTTGGAAGTGGTATTATTGCCTTTCCAAGTTTTCCAAGCTTTATCTCTGGTCTTCATGAGTGCAAGGGTAGTATTAGTTAGCCAAGGGGCATATCTGAATTTGATGCAAGTTTTCCTAGTGGGGCAAGGGAGTAGAGGATGGATAAAAAGGTGCTGTTGCAGTGTAGGACTGCTTCAATGAGAGTGGGATAAAAGAGAAAGGACCAGTTTATAGTAGAGATGAGGTGACTTAGTGAGTCACGAGAATAGCTAGATAGATCACAGGTCACCTTATATTGTTGTGCTTTATGCAGGTGTTCAGAGTTTCTGTGAACTAGTAAAGGTAGGTGGTCACCTAATGTGTCTGGTAGAGTGGTTGGATTATGGTAATGTTGGTGGTGAGATACTAGTATCCAGTCAATAAGTGAAACAGCAGTGGAAAATTTATGAAGGTGGGTAGGAGAAGAGATGAGCTGTGTGAATCCATACAGGTTGAGAGAGGTAGAAGGTGATTCTTTATTGATCTGCAGCCAGTCAATATTGACATCTCCAAGTATGATGGTTTCATAAGGGATAGTTTTAGATATCCAGGATAGAAAGTGTTCTAAAATGGGGACATTATTTACATTTAGGTGTAAGTCTGTGATTCCATTCTCCTTAATATAATTAAATAAATGTAACAAAATGTTAGAGATTTTCTGTGAAAAGGTTTTATAAAATTCTGCAATAAGACTGTCTAGTCCTGGAGCTTTTTTAAGTTTGAGTTTATATAATGTCCTAATTATTTCTTGTTGGGTAATAGGGGGTGACAGAGAGTCCTGCTGTGTTTGGTTGAGCTTCAGAAAGTCCAATTGATTTAGAAAGTAGTTCAGTTCTTGTTTGTTTAAAGGAAGTTCACATGAATTATAAGAATAGGAATATAGGTTCTCAAATAAATGGATTATGTCTTGACTGATATAGTAATTTTTATCTTGATATGATATCACAGATATAATAGGGGAGAGCTTTCTTTGGTTTATTAGTCTTGCCATGAATTTGGATGGCATTTGAGACCATTCTGAATAGTTTGCAATTAACTTTATTTCTTGAAAGGATAGGTGATTTGCATTTAGTAAATAACGTTTTTTTTTTCTGGAGATCTGATTTTCTATCTCATGTTTAAAATTTGATTGTAAATCCAAATCTAGATTGGTGATTTTGTTTTTAATTGAAGATTCCTTAAGGAGAAATATTTTTATAATAGGAAGCTTTATATATAAACATTACTCTTGTTGTTGTGTCTTTCGGCTTTTCCCAGTTAGGGGTCGCCACAGCGGAACTACGATCCACTAATAATTGGTAGTTGATTTTTACGTGCCGAGTTACCAGCCCTGATGCACAACCTTCAACGAAGGTACGCCCATTCACGCATGTCTCCACGTAGAAGATGCTCTAGCTGAGAATCGAACCGGACAGCGTCTTACTGTGAGGCGACAATGATTTTGTAGAGGCTGAATAAATGTCAAAAGGTATTTTGTAAAGGCCAAGTGAAGTTAGAAATTCTTCCAAAATAGTATCTATCTTTTGTATCACATCTTTTTATAGTAAGAGATTAGAATTTAGTGTCCAGTTATGATCCCTTTTATTAGTGTGATGCCTGTGCCTTGGCCCAGCAATCAAGAAGCCTCAATCCTCACTATTAACACCAGAGAGGGCATCTCATACATGAGGAAAGGATAACAAATGCCCACAGTAAAGTGCAATTTCCTTTAAGAGCACACAGAGATCACAGTCAGTCTGAGGCTGGTCACTCCCTTGCTCCCCTGGTCCCCAATAAAACTCCCCACTGGCACAGCTATAGGGTCAAGATCTCAGCCTAGCCAGGCAAGCTAAAATCTCCAGCACCCTGTCTGTCCAATCAGTGCTTCGTGTCCCTGCCCAAGTAGCTGACACACACACACTTTGAGATAAGAGTTTATACAACCACTCAGACACTCCTCGGGAAGCCTGGCACAGGTTCTCCAGCTGCGCCCCTTTTACCCAGACTATATAGTAGTACCACTTGGCACCACCCAGCTAATATTTATCAGTTACTCAAAGGCCCTTAAAAGGGTGCCCAATTATTACTGTGCAATATTATTATCCAGTTGGTAGATGTGACTAAACAATCAAGGCTTATTAGAGTGACTTGGTACAGTAATCACTATAAATACGCAATGTACTCTAGAGCTTAAATTATCTCTACAAAAACCAGTCACAGTTAAAAGGTTTTAAAATATTTAATAATAAATAATTAAAACCACAAGACAATACTTTCTACTACACAGTCAGTGCTAGTCAAGAGTTCAGAAATCACACAGAAATACTTAAAATAATTCAGTAGTACAGTTCTGACATAACAGAAAAACACTTAGTCTAAACGTTCTAGTTTCTAGCTATCTATAAAAGAAAACACAAGTCTAAGATAACTTACATGTGAGCAAGAGGCAGTGCTGTGAGTTGGATGATCAAGACAAAAATGCTTAATGCCTTCTGATTCTCTCTGTTTAAATTGCTATTGCAGTTCTGATAAACACTACATCATCTTTTTACACTTTCCAAGTGTTCCCAGGCTACTTCAAAGGGTCACTACATGCTTTACTTTGGTCAATAGAGTGCACTGTTGTCACATTTCTTTCCAGTTCCGCATGTAACAGTATTTATTTACCTTTAAGACAACAAGCCTGTAGTTTACATTCATATTTACAAATGACAGAATTATCTGCAAAATTCTATCTGGCTAGGCTGGCAGCCTTCACCCTTGTCTACCAGTCTTCACATTGCCCAACCCCCCCCCCCCCCCCGGAGAACTCAAGCTAGTTTTTCAAGTAACCCTTGAGAAACACCATTTGAGAGGGTCAGGTCTATCTGAGTTTACCTACCCCATTCCTTGTCTTGAGAGTCCATCTGCATTGGCATTGCTATTCCCACTGCAGTGCTGCACTGACATATATGCTTGCAACCCCAGGCTCCATTTTAGCAACTTGGCATTTTTCTGGCTGGCTCAGTTTAACCATATTAGGGGTTGTGTTCTGTCATAACAGTGAATTTCCTTCCATACAGATAAAACTGAAGTTTCTGCAGTGCCCACACTATGGCTAGACATTCCTTTTCTACAGCTGCATAGCATTCCACTCTGGTTTGGAGCCTACAACTGAGATAAACCACTGGGTGCTCTTCTCCCTCTGAAGAAATCTAGCTAAGTACATACCCCACCCCATGGTTCAAAGCATCCACCTGCACAACACATTCTTTGCTGTAATCTGGCCTGGCTAACACAGGGGGTCCTCCCGAAGCTTCTTTAAGCTTCTGGAATGCCTGCTCACATGCTTGAGTCCACACTGCCTTATCTGGCCTGTTCCTCCTTGTCAGGTCTGTGAGGGGAGCAGCTATGGCACTATAACTGGGGACAAACTTTCTGTAGTACCCTTCTATCCATAAAAATGCCTTCACCTGCTTTTTAGTAACAGGTGCAGGCCATGCCTGAATCGCTTCCACTTTGGCAGGTTCTGGCCTTATCTTACCACTCCCCACTCTATGTCCTAGGTAGGAGACCTCCGCCATACCCACCTGACATTTGCTCAGCTTAATGGTCAACCCTGCCCTCTGTAGTCTGCCCAACACCTCCCTGACATGCTGAAGGTGCTCTGGCCAGGAATGGCTGTAGATATCAATATCATCTAGGTAAGCAAGGGCAAACCCTCCTGCTCCTGCTAGGATAGTATCTACCAGCCCCTGGAAAGTTGCTGGGGCATTCTTTATCCCAAAGAGCATCTTTGTGAACTCATACAAGCCAAAAGGAGTCACAAAGACTGACTTCTCTCTAGAATTGGGAGTCAAGGGCACCTGTCAGTAACCCTTGATAAGATCAATGGTTGTAAGATACTTAGCCCCACCCAGCTGCTCTAGGGCCTCATCTGTCCTAGGCATGGGGTAAGCATCCATCTCTGTGTGACTATTTAATTTCCTGTAGTCCACACAGAACCTGGTGCTGCCATCCTTCTTTGACACCAGGACCACTGGGGAGGCCCAGGGACTGTTGGACTCTTGAATCACCCCTAGTTCCAATATATCCTGTACCTCCTTCCTCAGGGTCTGTTTGACTCTCTTAGGCACTCTATAAGGAGCCTGCCTAATAGGCCTTTGGGATCCTGTATCCACCTGGTGCTGCACCAGGTGGGTGCACCCTGGTTTCCCAGTGAACATGTCCCCAAATTCCTGCAACACTGTTCGGATTTCTCGAACCTGGGTAGGAGATAGCTGCTGGGACATTGCTATCCCTTCCACCAAGTTGTCAGCCCAAGCCTCACTGAGGAGAGCAGTCCCCAGATCTCCCTCAGACTTCCTCTGCAATCCACTGCAAATGCTCAGCACAAGGGCCTCCCTATCATGCTAAGGTTTCATCATGTTAACAAGGTACAGTTTGTGCCCCTGCCATCTGCCTAGCAGTTCCACCATGTAGTTAACATCACCTGCCTTTCTTACCACCTTGTAGGGTCCCTCCTAAGCTGCTTGCAACTTGTTGTGTCTGACAGGAATGAGAACCATTACCTACTGCCCCACAGCATACTCTCTAGCTCAAGCATTCCTGTCATACCATACCTTTTTCTGTTGTTGGACTTCTGCCAGGTTCTCCTGGGCCAAGCCCATGAGTTCCCCGAGCCTTATCCTGAGGTTTAGGACATATGCCACAACAGACTCCTTGTGAGACTCGCACTCACCTTCCCACTAATCTCAAATTAAATCTAGAGGTCCCCTCACCCTATGCCCATAAAGCAACTCAAAGGGTGAAAAACCTGTGGATTCCTGGGGAACTTCTCTGTAAGCAAACAACAGATTGGGCAAATATTTGTTCCGCTCCCTCTTAAACTGATCTGCAAATGCATATAGCATGGACTTGATTATAGAGTTTAAACTATCAACAAGACCATTAGTCTGGAGATGGTAGGGGTTGGTCTTCATGTTCTGCACCCCACAGGACTTCCACAGACAAGCCAGCAGGTCTGACATGAAATTGGCACCTCTGTCAGTCAGTATTTCTTTTGGGAAACCTACCCTGCTGAAAATCTCTAACAAAGCATTTGCCACCTTCTCTGCCTCAATGGAGGACAAAGCCACTGCCTCAGGGTATCATGTAGCATAATCCACTACCACTAGGATATACATTTTTCCTGTGGACCTTGGGGTACTCAGAGGACCCACAATATCCATAGCTACCATCTGAAAGGGCTCCTCAATCACAAACAAAGGCATCAAAGGAGCTCTCACCTTGTCTCCTGCCTTGCCTACCTTTTGGCACTGCCCACAGGTCCTGCAGTACCCTGCTACATCTCTGGAAATTCCCAGCCAATAGAAGTTCTGCATAATACGCCTCTTTGTACGTGTTATGCCCATATGACCTGCAAATGGAGTATCATGGGCTATGACTAGAAGTGCCAGATGGTAGGCTCTAGGCACTACCAACTGCTGTACTCTCTCACCTTCTAGCCCTCCCTCAGGGGTCAACTCTCTGTATAGTAATCCTTTGTCCCAGTATATGGATTCCCCCTTTCCTTGAGAATCAGGTGCCTCCCTAGCTACCTGCCTCAGGCCTTGTAATGTAGGGTCTGAGAGCTGAGCCTGTCTCAGCTCTCTCCTTGTAACCCTTCCCAGCTCCCTTTCTGCAGGAAGTCTGGCATCCTCTGACAGTGGTGCCTCACTGTCAGCATGGGTACTACTACTCACCTCTGCCTTTGCAGTCACTCTGTCCAAGGGACCATCAGTACCTCACAAGAAGCTGTGGCTCACCTTCAGTCTCACTGCTACAGTGTAGCTCACTCCCTGAAGTAAACACCTCACCAGTCCTGGCTGCAAGTATGCAGTCTGTCTGGGACTCCCCCAGGCTACCAGACTTACTTGCTTGTCTCCAAGCATGACTGCATGTAACTGCAGAAGCACAGGGTACTGCACTATCAAAATCATTCCCTATCAGGACATCGCAGGTATATCCTCAAACACACCTACTAGCTGGCTTCCTTTTCCACTCTCCCAGTCAAGGTGAACCCTAGCCAAAGGTATTTGGAATGGGATCCCTCCTAAAGCCCTGACTGGAGTGGACTGGCCAGGCAAGCAGTGCTCCTCTGTAACCATTGCAGGCTTTACAATGGTTATATCAGAGGCTGTGTCTCTCTTGGCAATGGTCTATCTGCCACTCACTAAAATAGGATATAGCCTCTGGTGGTAGTTTGGTACCCTTGTTGTCCCAAGACAACCTACTATTGGCATTTTGTATTTCCCACTTACTGGCTCCCTCACCTTTGGTTCTCCACCTTGCATCCATGGATGCCTGTATGCCAAATGGCCCCCTGGTTGCATTCAAAACATTTAACCCTAGCTCCTGGATGTGTACCTGGACAAGTGGCTTCCCCTGCTACTGGCATATTCTGTTGAGGCAGTCTGTGCTGCCCACCATGGGTTCCTTTAGACCCTTGAGCAGTACTGAGGGTCCCCTTTCTGTGCAGGGCTACCCTGCTTGCCATGTATATGTCTCCCTTCTTCCCCAACTCATATGAAGTAGCACATTGTCTAGCAGCTAACCAGATCCTCATGTCCTCAGGCAAAGTGCTAAGGGCTTTTTCCCTCACCAAAAGGTCTGCTAGCCCTTCAAAAGTGGCGACCTGAAATCCACTCACCCACCTATGGAAATAAGTGCTAAATTCAGCAACATATTCACACACACTATCATTTGCCTGGCATCTATGCTCACAAAACTTTTTCCTATATGTTTCAGGTGTTAGCTTAAACAGTTCTAACAGACAATTTTTTACAGCAGTATAATCAAAACATGCAATGTCAGACATTTTGGACAGAACAGTTACAGCTTTACCATGGAGTAAGGGGGTCAGGAACCATAAACAGAGCCCTTGGTCAACTCCATACTGTTTACATACCCTCTCAAATATATGAATGAAACTATCAAAATTATTCCCCTCTTTGAACTGTGGGAGAAATTTACTGACCTTTTGTGCTTCTGGGATCCAGTTACTCCCTTCCCCATTACCTCCATGACTCTGGCAAAGAGACAGCATCTCTTTCTCATGCTGCCTCTGCCTCTCTTGTTCCTCAGCTTGCAGATGTAACTGTTTCCCATTCTCCTCAGCCTGCAAATGTTGCAGTCTCTCATTTGCTTCTAATTCCACATGCCTGGCCTTCAACTCAAGTTCCTTTAGCACCAGCTGGATTTTTAAGTCCACTGCAGAAAGGTTGAGCTGTCCATTCTCCGAGCAAATTATATCTCCACTGCCAGTCTGATTGTCCTCCTGGTTGCTGTTTTCTGATGCAGCTGTGACCAAGGCTGAAATCAGGTCTGCCTTAGTCAGGTTTCCATGCACCAGTCCCCTACCCTGGCACATCTCCACCAGCTGGCTCCTTGTCAGCTTTTCATACTCTTCTGCTGACATGCTGCCTGCTCACCCTAATTAACTAAGCTAACAAAAGAAATAAAACAATTGTGATCTGAACTCTGAGTATTCACTGCATGGCTGTTTTAGAGTACAAAACACCTTCAAAGCTCACTGTACACAAGCTACAGGATTCACTCATCCCACACTATTACAAGCCACTTAGTATTTGCCAACTAATTAATGTGTGATGTGGATATCCCACCGCTGCCAAACACAAATGTGAGGATATCCCGCCACTGCCACCAATTAATATGTGAAGCCCGTGCCTTGGCCCAGCAATCAAGGAGCCTCAGTCCTCACCACTAACACCAGAGAGGGCATCTCATATATGAGAAAAGGATAACAAATACCCACAGTAAAGTGCAATTTCCCTTAAGAGCACACTGAGCTCACAGTCAGTCTGGGGCTGGTCGCTTCCTTGCTCCCCAGGTCCCCAATAAGACTCCCCACTGGCACAGCTATAGGGTCCAGATCTCAACCTAGCTGGGCAAGCTAAAATATTCAGCACCCGCTCTGTCCAACCAGTGCTTTATGTCCCTGCCCAAGTAGCTGACACACACACACTTTGAGATAAGAGTTTATACAACCACACAGACACTCCTGGGGAAGGCTGGCATAGGTTATCCAGCTGTGCCCCTTTTACCCTGAATATACGGTACCACTTGCCACCACCCAGCTAATATTTATCAGCTACTCAAAGACCCTTAAAAGGGTGCCCAATTATTATTGTGCAATATTATTATCCAATTGGTAGATGTGACTAAACAGTCAAGGCTTATTAGAGTGACTTAGTACAGTAATCACTATAAATATGCAATGTACTCTGGAGCTTAAATTATCTCTACACCAACCAGCCACAGTTAAAAGGTTTTAAATATTTAATAATAAATAATTAAAACCACAAGACAGTACTTTCTACTACACAGTCAGTGCTAGTCAAGAGTAAAGAGATCACACAGAAATACTTAAAATAATTCAGTAGTACAGTTCTGATATAACATAAAAACAGTCTAAACTTTCTAGTTTCTAGCTATCTATAAAATAAAACACAAGTCTAAGATAACTTACATGTGAGCAAGAGACAGTGCTGTGAGTTGGATGATCAAGACAAAAATGCTTAATGCCTTCTGATTCTCTCTGTTTAAATTGCTATTGCAGTTCTGATAAACATTGCATCATCTTTTTAAATTTTCCTGGTGTTCCCCACTACACATTAACTGCATTTACATTTTTAGCATCTCCCTTTTGTTATCTTGCAGCTGGTCAGGAACAGATCAATAAAAATACAGTTGCATGTTTAAATCTAGCAATTTAAATCTTGGGTAAAACAATAGAAATAATTTCTTCATCTAGACTTTTCAGCACCACTGCTACTTCAAAGGGTCACTACATGTTTTACTTTGGTCAGAAGAGTGCACTGTTGTCACATTTATTTCCAGTTCCACATGTAACAGCATTTCTTTACCTTTAAGACAACAAGCATGTAGTTTGCATTCATATTTACAAATGACAGCATTATCTACCAAATTCTATCTGGCTAGGCTGGCCTTCTCTAACCGTCTTCACAATTAGTATTAATGTTGTTGAGCCAATCAATAGTAATGGTAATTTTAGAGAGTTTGGAAAAAAATCTAGGTTCTATGTGGAAGGAGTTAAAATTTGGAAAAAAAACATCTGAAATGAGAAAAAAAATCCAGTCTGGATCAAGCTTTATGGCAGTGAGAATAAAAGATTTTGTCTTTTTAATTATTTATAGATTAACCTTTTTGATCCACGCATCTTTCAAAGTCATTTTTAAGTTCCATGATAGCTATAGAGGCATGCTTGTTATATGTAGTCTTAGTGTTTATCCTATCTGTCATAGGGTCTTGAATGATATTCCAGTCCCCTCCTATAATATAATGATAGGGAAAGCAGATAAACATTTGTAGAGGGACATCATAAATTCTTGTTATTTAATGCAAGGAGCATATATGTTTAACAGTAAAACAGGTTTATCAAGGTAGGGTCATTTAACTGTTATATAACACTACCTTCCCTCTGGGTCTGAGTCATAGTGCATAATATACTCTCTGCAAGATTTTTTAATAATAATTGCTACCCCTACACTATTAGTTTTTTTTTACCAACTGCTATAATTGTCTAAATCCATTTTCCCCATGGTATGTTTGCATTGTCCAGGAAGCATATGGGCCTCCTGTATTAGGATTAATACAATTTCCTTTTCTTTTCCAGTTGAATCATAACCATCTGTGTATATTTAAATGGATTCATTGTAAATAATCTGTTCTGAAGAAGTTCTTGAGAAATAAAGACTGAACATGATTAACTTTTAAACATTGATCCCTTTTAATGCACATTTTTGTAGTTGTTTTAGACTGAAAATCCCCTGTAAACATTTTCAGTTAAATCCATGGATGTCTGACATATATTTAAAGAAGTACAAGCAGACATTTCAGCTGTCTACAAAGCATCTTATTTAAAGGATGACAGCTCAAAAATGAAGTACATAGTTTTATGCTGTATTACAGGATCAGTGTTGGAGTTTAATGCAAGTACCTGCCTGGGTATTAATTTGTAACCCTCAGATCTTTCTGCATCAATAGCATCCCCCTAAAACACTACAGCTAATGCTAGTGTTCTGACTGTGAGATCAAGGGAAATAATCTAACTGCTATTTAAAATAATTCATGTTATACTTGCAAACAGTATTTCCTATAAACATTCTTCACGTTCCTAACAAAAGTACTAAAAACATGTAGGTGGCATGTTTATTTATTTACCTTATTTTTTTTTTGTTTGTTTGCCTGCATTTAAATGAGTTGTCCCTACTTTTCATAGCCCTTTTCATTGTAAACTTTTTGGGAAAGCAAACAGACATAAATATATGAGCTATATATGAGGCATTTAAGACAATCTAATGTTGGAGTGGCTTGCATTGAGAGCAATTTAGTATTTTGTGACTAAACATCAGCTACATTGCCAAACAAAACATTATCTTCTAAAGAACCAAAAATAGGAATAGCGATACTGTATTGGGAAATGAATAATAAATGTCAATTGGCATAAACAACTAGAAAGTTGTCATAATACTCAGTAATAGCCATGGATATTGACATTTCTTTCTGTGTTCTAATTTGTATCCTGTTTATGAATGTTTAGTACAACTGAAATATTGCTTACCTGACTGGTTTGTAATTTCTCCAGTAGGACAGGAAACACAATCAAAACAGCAAAGTGGCTGTCCTTTTCGCACAACTACTCGTAATCCTGGAGGACAACTTTCACTGCACACTGCGCGAGGAGTCTAAAAGCAAGAAATACAGGACTATAGAGCATTTACAAAGTTTGCTAAGGCAAAACATATTATAAGACGGAGCCCCATCCAATAAATTCATCTTATATTTCAGCCGCCCAGGTTCTACAAGAAAGATATGTGCAGAGTGAAGGATAATAAACACCACAGCAAAATCAAAGATGCCAGCTACTAGTACAGGAAAATCTGACCAATGAAACCAAAGAGTACAAAGTCACTCTATATAATACTTGTACCTACTTGCAAAGTAACCTAGCAAATATATGGATTCAGTCCAAGTGATTCATTTTTCCAGATGAGCTTTGTAATCTTATCTCTGTCTTCCTGCTTTTATTGAAAAATCCAAATAACAGTAGTGGCAAACAACACCCAAATCTGAAGCCCTGTTTCCTTAAGTAAGTCCTAATTTACCCAAGCAATGACATACTGTCAGAAAACAAATGTCTGAGACAAATGTTGTCCTAAATGTTGTAGCCTTTGTCATAATGAGGACAGCATATACTGATACATGCATTTGAAGACTTTCTTAGCAAGGTGTCTACAAAGAGACAAATACTTAAAGTCCACATAACTGACTCTGAAATATTTTGTCATGGTTGTAGATTTTTCAGACATGACAGCTTACATATCATAACTGCAGAGTTTCCATTTTAGGTAAAGATTAACTTCTCTATAAACAGCTGCTAAAAGAGCTGAAAAGTGAAAATGCCATGCTGGGGGTAGGCAAAATAATAACAAGCCATCCTAGTTCTGTCTCTGCATATATTCACATGCATGCGCGCGCGCGCACACACACACACACACACACACACACACACACACACACACTGAATATGCAAAATGACAATTTTCGGAAAATTGCCTCAGGTGATATCAGCAGTGACGCAGTAGAACATTCCCTTATATACACTCGGCTTCAGTGAATTTGCTTAACTAGTTAGAAACACAACAAGAGCTAGTGAATCCATGTGTGGAAACTTGACTGCATACTTTGCTCAGCTCACCTGATAGTTAATACTACAACCTCGTGGTTAATACACCAACCTTTTTTTTGGCTGCAAAAATTAACATATTCATATAGAATAGAGGTACATCCAAGCCAATATCCTTAACATTTCCACCTGCATGTTTTTAAACAGCTTACCTTGAAGTATAATGCAACTATAGATACCTCGGCAACTACATTGATAACAAGGCAAAAATATCACTCAAGAAAATGATCATACCCATAAAGCACACTTTTACATCAAAGACAGAATCCATAAAAATGTCCAACTCCATGTTTTTAACACCTAATCTTGGATTACTGCCCCCCCCCCCACACACACACACACACACACACACATGCACACACACTATCTGATGCATCCAAAGTCACTTCATGATGTTGTACACTTGCTAAATGGTACACACCAATGTGATATGCTACTAGGGAACCTCATGCACTCAGGACAAATTAATGTCTAGCCTAATACAAGGAAAAAACAACAGATGTATGAGATTAAAAACTGTACAAAATCTTTTTTTTTTCAGTGTTCCAAAGTCTAACAATATTGCATGTAAATGCTACTGAATATAAATAACTAAACAATTTTATCCTGGTGTTACATGTATGCTAAATCCATTCACAGAATGTTCCAGATCTTGCCACTGATAAGAATTCTGTTTTCTCATTTGACTTCACTAGCTCAAGTCCTCTAGTAATTATGAGGGGAAATTTGCAATCCTATGAAACCCATTTCTCATGTAAGATAACCCAACTCACTGTAAAAAAAAAAAAAAAAAAGAAAAGAAAAAAATGCCCTTCTTAGCAAGGCACTATTGGCCAGTATTCATAGTCCAGGACTTTTCAAGTGTGTAACAGTCATGGCACCACACAGATATGCAAATAAGGTCAGCAAAATGTAGAGGTGAATATGGAGAAGCAAAGCAATTTCTATAAGCACATCCACTTTTTGCAAAGGAGTAAACAGTATAAAGTTCATCCTTTTGAAATTGAGAATTACTTTGTGAAATCGTAAGTTGTGTATGCCATGTCATATCACGTAAACGCGGATGAGTGCAGTCACACTGAATTTTTTTTTTCTTTTTTTTGTTAAAGACAAGGGGTTACAACTTTTATATATAACTGTATACCTTTGGGGATATCCTGATGGTTTCATTAAAGAATAGAAAGGGGGTGAAAGAACATATTGAAAAAGGGGAGACAAAACAAAGAGGTGAACACACAAGGGAAATGGCAAGAAGATTTGTGCTGGAGGAGATGGGATAGGATGGCAGAATGTTTTGACAGGGGATAGACCCCACTATTTTTCTTTTTTTCTTTTTTTTTTTTTTTTTTTAAGTGGGTCGTTTGTGTGGGAAATAGGTAAGGGAGTGAAGGAGAAATGGTAAAGAAAAAAGGGCTGAAGAAATGCCAACTGGAATCCCAGTTTACAGAGCCTCATATCTACTGTTAGATGTTGTTACACTGGAGGACCCCAGTGTTGAAGGGGTAGGAACATATGCTGGCATGATGGTTAGTACCAGCTGGGAGAGTGTGTCTTCTACATGCTGAAGAGAGGCTTTGACTGGCTGAATTATCCTGTCCACTACCTCTACCATTATGTCCTCAACCAAACTCTGTATCCCCTTTCCTTGAGACTTGCCAGACTGCCATGTGCTAGAGTGCTGGGAGCTATGTGCCTAGGCTGCTCCTGAGAGATTTAAAAATGTATAAAAAAAGAAAAAAAATGGGAGAGAAGCAAAACAAAAAAAAGAGAAAGGAAAGCATAAGCAAAGTAAGAAAAAAAAAGAGAGAAAAATGTGGAGAGATACAAAACGCAAAAAAAAAACAATAAATCCACATAATACTGGTTTAATGCAATTTAACAACACAGTACTGAAATATTGCAGTAAAAAAATCATTATTGAAGGAAAACATGGGGAGTGCTTATGGTTACAGTTGAGCGTAGTGATCTGGGACATGTTTCTGTACTTGGGAAGAATGTAAGAGTTGTGCTTATGCTTGCTTGTGATGAAATTAAATGCCAATGGCTTTTTGTCTTTCTGAAATGGTTTTGTGTTTAAATGTACTTTAAATGCAGAGTATACGGTACCCCCACCAAAAAAAAAAAAAACAAAAAAGGAAATCAGTAATTATTGTAGATAATCATTAACAGATCAGATTATAAATCATTTCCCTTGATCAGTTAAGTCTTCAGTTGCATTTCATTCAGTTGTGAAGCTATAACAACATTGTCTACAGGAGTACTACAGAAATCACTTTGCAAAGCATTGCTTTATCAATTTCCTGCTACCATTACTGCTGTATAGTAGTTTGTATTTGTACTATGCACTGTTAAGAAAGAAATATCTTTTCGGCACTTCTTATACTTACCAGAAGACTCAACCAGACACTACAGCCATCTCTTTTCCTGTTGGCTGTTATAATGTATTTTTTCCTCATTCTTCTGTAAATCATCATACCTGAGCTGGCATTCCTAACAGGAGTGGGTTATACCTGTCAGGATTGACAGGTGGTCACCCAACTCTTACCAGATATTAATTTTTCCATGTAATGGGATGCATGCATGTCTGGATCTTCTCCGAATATGAGTCATGCAAAAGGTAGAGCATTATTAAGGTCTCTTTCTCAGACCAGCTGGGAGCAAAGTCATGTGTCTTCACATATGCTGCCATCATTCAAAGAGCCAGAAACAGAATGAGGAAAATATGGTGATGGATGTATTAAGCAGTGTTAGAACCAGTCCCTGTTGGGTGTGACATCACCTTGACTCAACCCTTTTCTTCTGGCATGCTCATTAAAGCAGGCATTGATACTATCGGCAACATAACTAAAACTGCCTTGTCACATACTATTTTTTCTTAAAGGAAAACACTTACCTGTCCTTTCCATCCATCCAGAACCCCTTTTTCCCATTTTTTTCACATGTGGTCAGGGTGTCACTTCAACAGTGACTATCATCCAGAGCAGACCTGGGCATTGTACAGCCCCCCCAGGCCACATCCATCCCTTTGGATGTCCCTAACCACCCACATACTATACAAAATTATCTGAACCAGCCATCATGCATCTCAGAATTATCCAAACCAGCCATTGCATCTGTACATCCATTGTGCATCAGCTGTTGCATCTGTACATCCATTGTGCATCAGCTGTTGCATCTACCATGTGGAATTTAACATTAGTTGCTTCTGAAGGGAATTTTTCATTGCTGCTGCATGGAATCACGTCTGCATTGTTTCCAAAGGGAATTTAGCTGTTCATTGCTACTGCATGGAATTACATCTACAAGTAGGTGTGTGTGTGTGTGTGTGTGTGTGTGTGTGTGTGTGTGTGTGTGTGTGTGTGTGTGTGTGTGTGTGTGTGTGTGAAAAATGCCCCAATTAGGGATAACTGGTGGTTAGTGTTATTGCTCAGGCTCAAACCTTATACCTTAGGCACAAGGAACAAAAGCCTGAATTCTCTACCCCTACCAGCACTGAGAAACTGAGTTTCATAAGGCTGTTTTAGGGATGGGTAGAGACCCTATTCCAACAAACAGTGCATTGGGAGAAAAGGCTTGTAATGCTCTTTCAAGAAATGCATGGCACAGTAACACAACACCTTTTATTCTATCAACTTTCTAATATTATGTACAAGCAATATTTAAAATGTGTCCCTTGTTTTGAGCCTTGGTCCCTCCCCCCAAAAAATTTGGCTTTTTCCAGATTTCTTATGCTACAAAGTTGAGAGATAGGGTTGAGTGCCATGTGTATTCTACAAGAAAGTGAGTGTCAAGTGCATTCTACAAGAGTGAGTGTCAAGTGTATTTCACAAGGAGCTGAGAGCTTCGGGGAAGAGAAATGTAGTGCTGTTTATGCCAAGTCTGTTTACAATGTGTAACTGTTGTTTAGAAAATGATAATTATAGTGCTTAAGTATTTAAAAGTGTTGTTAGTAGCACACCAGGTAGTATGCTTTCTTTTGATGCAGAAATCTGTGGGTTCTACTCTCACAGTAGATAGATTGCTGACACTGTACTGTGTTGTACTTTAAAGGGTGTGGATGCTGCAGTCCGTATTTACATATCTTTTTAATGTGGGATTATTCAGATGACTTTTACTTCTGTATATATTGTGCATTGACGAATATTGGTTGATTGTAATGACAAAAGTTTGAGTAGACTTTTACTGACAAAATGTTCTAAATAGGGTAGTTTTTTCATTCTTGGTTCATACATTTTGTTTGATTGCTTACTGGAATAATGTTCAAAACTAAAAATTTAAAACACGCTCTAACTTGGTACATGAGCACGAACAATTAGAGATCTAGTAAGCCTTGGTTAGCGGCAGGCAAATGCGTACAAACACAGAAAGATCCATGTAATGCAAATTCCTGCATAACTAGGTAAATGTTATGCAAATTAGGCAGGGGTAGCGATCCAACAACCGTAAAGTCATCTCATTTCCATGTCTGTAGTGTACATGGAAATTTTCCATGTACAGCACCCTACACGGACAGTAGGGGATAAAAATGTCCACAAATATGGACATAACTCCCCTCAAAAGGATATATCAGAATGATAATTTGTGAAAAATGCATTGTGGCGTAAAAAAAGGCATGGGGAAATGCATAATCAATAATATTTTTTTAAATAAGCTGTGCGTGTTTGCACTATACTCAAACACACTTAATGCAAAAAATAAATATATTGCACAGAAATGTACTGTTGGACCTTGCATTGGGTCTGTATAATGGTGCATTCATGCTGTTGCCTGGCACACACGAGTATAATCCATGTAGTATTCAGGGTGTCAGCACAAATATGTATGCAAATGAGGTAAATTTGTTGAATAGCTAAAATGAGCAAACCATGTCTGCAGATCCCTTTCGTGTAGGCTCCTACAGAGTGTGGTCATTCCCAATGAGTGTGGATAACAGCAGAGGTGTGTGTCATGTTTACTTTCAACAGATTTTATGCTTGTTGTGTGTGTTTGCATGGTGTGCCATGTAGCTAAGCAGGGTCATGCGACCAACCCCCCCCCCCCCATCCCCAGGGCTAGGAAGCTTTCAAAGAAAAATGAAAATATTCAATTGAAATGTTTACTTTTGTCTGCTAAGCCATGCTGCACAACTCGGCGCTGAGCACAGTGCAAATAAGTAAAGCCTTTAAATCAATTTAATTATATTTTAAGCAGCTGACATGGATCCAAATTAGCCAATCCCACTTGATGGACCTGCACCACACTGTATAAAGTTTGCCTACACCCTACATTCTGTTTTCCCTCGATACTCTGAACCACTGCAGTGCAGACTTAGGGATTTTAAACTGAATAATGCTAGGGCCTGCTGCAGCTATTCTACATCTGTATGTGCTAGAAGCCAAACTCAGTGCTGCTGGTGCTGATAACCATAGGCCTAGGCCGAGGAGGAGAAGAATGTTCAGGCCCAGGGTAACCTACTAGGAGCTACATGAACTGCAGATTGTAGAGAGCTACAGGGTGGACAGGGACATACTACAACAGCTCACTGAGCTCTGCCACCTTCAACTCAGAGCCAGAGCCAACAGAGGAGAGCCCATCCCAGTGGAAACTAAGGTGTGTGTAGCCCTTAGGATGCTAGCTACATGTACTTTTCAAAGGAGAACTAGGGACATGATGAGAGTGTCACAGACATCTGCATCCAGGATAAGTCTTCAGTTCCATGCTGCAACATGCCAGTGAGCCCTTTCCCCTTTGACCCTGAGGTGAGAGCCACCAATATGCAACATTTCTACCATATAGCTCACTACCCTGAAGTACTGGGTGACATAGATTGCACTAATGTACAAATAAAGGCTCCACCTTGTGAGCAGTGTAGAATCTACATTAAATGCAAGGGATACCACTCCATCAACTGTCAAGTCATGTGCAATGCCCAGGGGATTATCCTGAATGTGTGTGCTGGCAGCCTTGGCTGTTATCATGACTCCCATATTTGGCATGCATCAAAGCTGTACCAGATGTTTGCTAGGGATATTGGATACACCCTGGAACCGTGGTTGATGACACCCATCAGAAATACATGCACACACCCACTGAAGAATGCCATAATGAGGCACACACACAAACTAGGATCATCATAGATTGTGTGTTTGGGCTGCTGAAGTCACAGTTCCGGTGCCTAGATATAGCTGATAGAGCCCTGCAGTACTCTCCAGCCACATGTGCACATATGTTCACAGTATGTGCTATGCTACACAGTATGATCCTGCAGAAACAGCTGCAGCAGGATCAACAAAGGGAAGGGATACACAGCCCCCCACCAGTGTCTATGTCACCAAAGCCACACTCACAAGAGTACTTGGATGAAGAACCCCCTGCTCATGTCCCTGTAGGTAGATGTTGGCATAGACAGTACCCCCTGGCTTTGGTAAGAGACAACACATAGCATCTACACTGACAACCTAGGGACCCAGGGACCCAGGGACTCGCATCTTACTCCTACTTATGTACGTATATTAAACTTGATGCCAGGCAACCAACATAACCTATAGCTATTCATGTATTGGTTGTATACTGCTTGCATCACACAGAGCCAGCCCTGCACTACAGGTCTGTCAACTTCTGCATTCACAAGGTAAATCTCTAACTAACACTGTACTTGTAAGGATTACTATGATATAGTATTGTTGGTATGGATCTGCAACATTTATGCAAGTATATAGTGGGCTATTTTGACAGATGTGACATCGACATGGGGCTACAGACATTCAGTCAACTCTCATGTATTTTAAATAATCACTAGGCCTCATGCATGGATTATTCACTACATCAGTCAATGGAGATGTTATATAGTGGGGTTACATGGTATTTGCACTAAATGTGTACCCCAGCAGAACATGCAGTATTGTTCCCCCACCCCAACACAACACTTTTCCCATACAACTACTGTGCTGTAACACTAACTCAGCAATACTATATAAGAAGTTCAGGCAATCTCAGGGCAGTTACATAGAAATGAAGCATACCTTGAATGTCTTACTTAACACTGGAATAACAACATACATATTTATACTGTTGATTGTGTGATGAATGACTCCTCTCTG
>NC_056739.1:246341637-246354137 GCF_019279795.1 Protopterus annectens | reverse complement strand
AGTGACATCACAGATGATATTCATACACAGACTGCTAAAGCATACTTCTGCAGGTGTTCAATATCAGTTGTGAGTACAGTGACTACAATTCTTCTAAAGATGATGTAGGACATACCTCACAAGCTGTTGGCATGGGACAGTATGGGCCAAGCACTAACAAATGCAGGCACACAACTGCACAAGACTGTTTCCCATAATAATGTGCACGTATATGACTACCAAGGTGTTCTACAAACAGATTTGAAAATACATTGCATTCCAGGTGATCATTTATCTGCTAATCATGGACCACACAGATTGGGCAGTTGCAATCACATTACGAAAAATCATGACAGTTGAGAGGTATGCTTGAGTACATTAAGTAGACTAGACAGCCATCATGCCTTAGTTGGCAGGCATGGTAGTAGAACCCAAAAGCTGTGACTGCAGGGGACATCTGCTAATAATGTAACACTTGACTGCAGTGACATTAGAATAGACATGCAATTAATATGGTTGTACTGCAATTAATTTGAGACATTAGTTATGAGAACACAGTACTCCAATACACTTTATTGGTGTTGTTGCCTAGAATCTGTGAAGTATACACATGTTATATCTGCCCATAAAGTGGGCTACCTGAATTCAATTTTCTCCTCCCATGGGCCTCCCCTTATTTCATTCTTTACCTGTTCCAGCACAAAGAAAGACAATTCTGCTTTCAAACAAAACTTTGTGTGCTTATATAGAGCATTCGTTTCTTTTTAGTTGTGTCATATTCATGCTCATAGATCCTTCTCCTTAACATACGTTCAGTCTTACCAACATAGAAGGATCTACACTCTAGGCACACAGCTAAATACACTATACCTTTGACTTCACAGTTATAATAACCTATACTATTGACCCATCTATTCCTACTCTCAATATAAATATTGTCAGTGTTTATAATGTCCCCACATTGGGAACAATGCCCACACTTATATGTCCCTAATCTCTTTCTATTATTCACAATATTGTTGCCACCATTTTCAAAAATATTCTTGAGACTTTGAGAGTTTTTATAAACCACCTTCGGTGGGTCAGTAGGTAATTTATCCATATCTGAAAGTAAGGCAAACCTGTCCCATTCCCTGTTAAAAATTATTTTAGTAATTTCATTAAGGGCATTATATTGTAATATTATAGCTTCCTAAAATTTGATTTTTCTTTCTGTGATTCTACATCATAGAAGTATTCTTTAGATCCTTGTATCGGTTTGAATTTAGTCTGTCTACTTACTGTTACTTCTAACTTAATTTTATCTATAAATTCGAAAGGGTAACCTCTTTCCAAAAACATTTTTTCTAGTAACTCACACTCTTTTTGGTAGTCAGTGTCCAAACTTGTCATCCAACTGCCTCAAACAAATTGCCCCTTCACTATATTCTTCTTACAATGTGGGGGGTGAGCACTCTTATAATGTTGTTGTTGTTGTGTCTTTCGGCTTTTTCCTGGTTAGGGGTCGCCACAGCAGAACTCCGGTCCACTAATGATTGGCAGCAGATTTTTACGTGCCGAGTTGCCAGCCCTGGCGCGCACAACCTTCAACGAAGGTATGCCCATTCATGCATATCTCCACACAGAAGACGCTCTAGCTGAGAACTGAACGGGACAACGTCTTACTGTGAGGCAGCAACGCTACTGCAGCACCACCACCGCAGTGTGAGCACTCTTATAATGAAGGAAATAATTACAAAAAGTGGGTTTCCTAAATATCTTGGTTTCAAACTTGTTATTAACCTTATATACCTCAACATCCAGGTATTGCAGACATTCACTAGAAAGGGTATAAGTAAAGTCCAGGAAGTTGGTAGTATTTTTCATATAAGTCATAAATTTCGCGAACTTTTCCTTACTTCCTGTCCAAAACAACACTATATCGTCCAAGAACCTCCTATATAGGCTCCAATATATTGCAAACCCAGAGTTTAATATATATTTTTCTTCCCATTTTGCTAACACGAGCTTAGCATAGGTAGGGGCACATGCTGCCCCCATTGCTACACCCTGGGTTTGTTGATAAAACTCATCCTTAAAAAATATATAATTATACTTTAAGACCATGTCTATTAAACCCACACATACAAATTTGTCATTATGACTTAATCCATGATCCTCAAAAAGAATTTCCTCAAGCATTTCCATCCCTTCAGAATGGGGGATACTAGAAAATAAATCAACAATGTCTATAGTAATAAATAAAAGATCATCCTTATATAATTAATTTATTTCCCTCAAGAGGTGCCAAGAATCTTTTAGAATAGCTTTACTTTTGACCCATAAGTATTTAAGCTTGTTGTCAACATATTTAGCAAGGGGTAGTGTCTTGGACCCATCAGCTGAGACTATCGGCCTCAGCGGTGGGTCATTCTCATTCTTATGGGTCTTCGGAATTCCAGAAATTGTAGGTACTCTCAGTTTATCAACCTTTAAATATCTTAAGGTTTTTTCATCAATCAGCCCTTCATAAACCATGCCATCTAAGGCACAATCTATCCTTTTGTCGGCTATATTAACCTCATTTTTCGACACACTAGAATATTTTGATTCATCCATTAATATATGATTAATTTTACCTTCATAAAGTATATTGTCCATAATTACCACCCCTCCCCCTTTATCTGGTTTCATCACCCGTATATTAGGATTAATGTTTAATTCATTAAGAATGTTATTTTCCTTACTACTTAAATTAGGTTTGTATCTGACCTTAACTTGTTCCTTCCTTAGTTCTTTCTCATTTATTTTCTCCAAATTTTTTAACTGAGGGTGTAAAGGTGGGTTAAAGGCAGTTCTTCATCTGAGACTTTATTCAGTCTCCAAAGTATTAGGGGGAAATAATAATCCTAGATTAATTTTCCTAAAAAATAATTTAATATCTAACAGTGACTTAGTAAGGTCACCCTTCCTATATGGGATATTCTTCAAGCCTTTAGACAATAAATTAAAATGTTCTTTATCTATTACCACATTACTAAAATTATAAATACAAAATTTATTTAATACATGCTTAGGACCATCCACTAAAATGTCACTGGAATCTAATTGGGTGAGGTGGGTACTATTTAATATCTCCCCCTCCCCCTTATCCCCCTCTCCAGTAAAAATTTGATTGTTGGTAACCTGGTTTGTTCATTAACCTTTCTGATCTGTGTAATGGGGGATAATCAAGTTCATTATCAAAATACCCCAAATCATGAATATTATTATTGACCAAATTCTGTTCATTATTAGAGTCATTATTGACCTGCATAACACCATCAATATTCTTGTTCTGCCCGTAAAAATAGGGTTTGGGGTAGCTTACATTGTTCTTATACTCATTACAGTCACACTCTAATTTTTTGTTTGGTTTATTGTTTATTGCACTGCAGTTTTTAGAGTTTATTGTTTATTGCGCTACAGTTATCGCAAAATATCTGTACTTACCATACTCATGGCACATCTAGGCCAGGCGCCCGGCATGAGCCTGCATGTTGCAAGCCCTCTCAGCTATAGCTGTTGGAACAGAAGCACACCATTATTCATACCAGTTTTGCACAGATTCAGCTTGTATTTTAGTAAAGTTTGATCAGACATACTTAAATATTTGTGGGGCATGCCCATCTCTCACATCTTGGACCCAGATGTCCAAGGTTCCTTCACTTTAGGTCATCACAGTGGCGATGACAATGCTCACCAGTGCAGGGAATACCAGTAGCACTGGTAAGATCCCTGGCCAATTGATCTCAGGCCTCAGCCTTGATTTCTGAGCCTTGGTAACTGCCCTGCAACAGACAAGGTTCATGATCCTTAACCAGGAGCCCAACAAACAATCTGGACTTCTCCTCACCCCACCTCTGCCCCCGAAAGCACTCTCCCTCACCAACTCTGCCAGGCATATCAGCATGTTAGTCTAGACTACAACAAATGCTGCAGAATTCCCACCTATTGGCCTTAATAGGGTGTTTTCTTGCCCATACACATCATACTGTAACATTCAAAATAGCACCACATTGCTTAGTATCCCACAAACCAGCATAGCTGGACTGAGCATCACGTCAACTTGCACAACTGTGTTTCAGCGGAGGGTAACACAGCACAAACAGGAATAGCCACTGACCTGTTTAAGCAGTGCGTATTACTGTACAGCTTTTGCTAATGTAAAAATTTTGTTTTTACATTAAACAAAAAATTGCATTAAATTAAATAAAAGATATGACTGCTGAGGACGTGAACCCAGGATCTACTAAGCTTTAGGTTGTCACTCTAACCATTTCGCTGCTTGAATATTATGAAAACTAATATACCTTCACATATGCTACTAAGCTACCTGTTAGCATTACTAAACACCATGCCATATAGTGCAAATGGATGTATACATAAACAGAAATAAATAATTACATCTGGTTTCTATTTTTAGATGTCTGGCAAGTGTCAGCTGTGTATGTGTAAGCGTAGATCTGCACTGCTGTGCTTCGCTCCATGCCGCTCAAAAAAAAAATAAAAGATATAATAATTAATTACATCAGGTTTCTATTTTTAGATGTCTAGCAGGTGTATGCTGTATAGATCTAAGTGCAGCTCGGCACTGCTGCACTCTGAGCCATGCCACTGTATTACAAAGTACTATACAAGCTGATATTCAACTCACACTTTTCAGCAGAAACAACCCTGCATGCCTGCACCAGCTTCCCCACTCACACAAGAACACTTGAGTATCATCCACATTGTCCACAGTGACACCATTACAAAGAGATGCCAGATGCCTCAGGAAACATGTAGAGCATTGGCTGCACAAGAAATGTGTTGTGACATTGTTAGAGCTCAGAGCACTGCAACAGAGAATCAACTAGAAATGGTCAAAGTCCTACAGGGTATGTGTGAAGATTAACAACACTACTTTGAATTGGCAGAGATCTGGGATAATGCCAGGGTGTCACTTATGCATAGTGTGGTGGAACATAAAATATCAGTTGCAACATCCATTCATTCACTAGTTAGGACATACCAGACTTAAGCAATGGACAGGGTACTGTCGGGGCACACGTGGGGAGATCACATAACACTACCACTAGTTCTTAAGAAAGTAGTGTCAGCACTCACACTGAACAATCACAACACATTTCCCACAAGTCATGTCAACGGTCATCTACACCTAGAAGAACCTCACATTCCCAGTCATAATCATGGTCAAACAACAGTATCAGTTCACTGACAGCAGGATCACTTTCTTCCAGTAGATCACACCACTGGTCTAACTCACCTTACATTTCTAATGGTAGCCTGCCTCCAAATCAGTTGCACCATCACCAGACCTATCAATAGGAGATGTGTATAACTACGTGATCTGGAAATACTGTGAATTACATTCATTGAAAAAATGTTTCTGTTTAGTTGGAATGAGATTTTGTTGGGAGTGGGGGTTATAAATATATACAGTTATTCCCTTTACAGCTGTTAGTTACATCATACTCTGAACTGAATCATTTACAGAATGCCCTGTTTAATTGGAAATGGATTGTGGGAAGAAAGGAAGTCTGTGTACAATTATTAAGTCCAGGAATGAACACTGGACAAAAAAATATACATAGATTATGTTCCTTCTGTTTACAGTCACATAAGAAATCACCATTGTAATGAGCAAACAGTTTCAGGTCTAAAACATCATAAAGAAATTACACATTAAAATAAGCATCCTGTCATGTAAAGTTAACTTCACCCACTACACCCTCATCACTGCACAAATTATGATAGTTTCTGAAGTCAGAATTTACTTTTACTGCACATCAGATTGTTTTTCAGTGTCATTCAAACATAATTCAGTAAACAGAAATGACACATATAACTTAATATTTCATTATTACCAGTATTGCTTTCTATTGCATAGTGAATAAATAATTAAAGAAAACATTATTTGGTACAACAGATACAACT
Source organism: Protopterus annectens (assembly GCF_019279795.1). Lineage (NCBI taxonomy): Eukaryota > Metazoa > Chordata > Ceratodontiformes > Protopteridae > Protopterus > Protopterus annectens. The sequence goes on along the minus strand of NC_056739.1, from coordinate 246,348,200 downwards.
GTTGATTTATTTATTGATTTGATGCCTTTCAAGTATCACTGAACAGGAATCCGTGAGCAATCAGGCAAACAGGTAGTAATACAAAACTATTTTAAGATCAGAGAGAATGTCTGATGAACAGTGACAGCAGACACAAACTACACAGAATAGCCCACAAATATTACTGCATGCATCAATTATACTCTGTGTGCTTTTTACAAAAAAAAACAGTGCATGATAGCATTATGCAGAATGCAACAGGCAGTAGACATTCTGCATACACTAGCTGGGTGATGGTGAAGGGCACCCTCAGACTCATCTAGGCACCTGAAATGGCTCTTCAGGAGACCAAACACCCTCTCAATGACCTTACAGGTCTGGGACAGGGATGTTTTATATGTGTCCTCTGCAGCTCCAGAAGGATTTCTCACTGAAGTTATGAGCCATCGCTCCAGTGGATATCCAGCATCACCTTAAAAAAATGACAGAGAGAGAGAGAGAAATGGGGGGGGGGGGGACAAAACAGGAAAATAAACATTAATATAAAAAAATAAAGTTTAACATGAATAATTACTTAATAATAAAAAAAAATTCAACTTGCCAACAGGATGACCACTGGGCATCCTACCATGCAAGAAGAGACAGTACAGTGAGCTAGTGTGCCAGATATGGGAATCGTGTGCACTGCCAGGATGCTGGACATACACGTTGGTGATGTACCCCCATGTATCACACACTACCTGACAATTGATGGAATGTTAACCCTTCTTATTGTGACACCATTCCACCTATGAACCAGGATGGGCCCTAATTGTGACATGGGTGCAAACTATCACACTGAGTACCTCAGGGACATTTGCCATCCCATAAAAGGAATGCATAGGCCTGGCTTGGTCCTGAGGTGACAACAAGGAATAGATGTGCTGATCCACACATGCCAAGAGTGCATCCAGAAACTGTTTCTGTTTCCTCAAGGCAGAAGCCTCTGAGATCCCCAATGTGTCCCTAGTCTATATCTGGAAGGTTGCCATAGCAAATATAGTAAGGGCTAAACATACTTTGGTGTCCACAGGGGTAGGAAGTCCATGCATTCCTCCACTGCCCCTATGGGGGTCAAACATGCCCACTAAGATGCCTGTAATGTCCCTATTCACTTTAAACGTAGCAAGGATTTCTTGATTATCAAAGTTATAATGAGTAATACTTTGCTAATATTTTCACCTACTTGGTGGGTGAGCACCACTGAATGCAAGCAGTTTTGGCCCGGCCAAGACAAGCAACTCTGACATAGAAATAGCAAAGCTCACCACAAGCATTTTTGCCCATTGAAACTCTGAGTTTAAAAAGAAGATAATCCCAAAGATAAACCAATAAACCAAATTGGAAAGGCAGGACTCAGCAACCAAAAAATGTCAGTGCTTTCATTCTGTTTATTTGAGGGAATGAAAGCGCTATAATTTTTGGTTGTTGAGTCCTGCCTTTCCAACTCTGATAGATTTGGTGATACCTCTTTTTTTATAGTGCATTTGCAACCAGTGCAGAAAACTGGGAAAATTGACTATGAATTGCAAAAAGTGTAAAACAGACTTCATTAGCATATGAAGATTTACATCACTCCTCATTTCCATCTCATCTACTGCCCATTTGTACATTCTAGGTCACCTCTCATTGCTATAAACAGCCTCTATAAATCGTAGCTTGGCTGTGTACGTTCATACACACCCCTGAAATCTTTAACTCGTTTGCATAATTGACTATGAATACCAGTCTATATTTCAAAGTTCTCAACATTTCAAAATGCCTCAGCTAGACCATCTATTGTAATCATAAAATGAATTATATGTGTAAGGTATGTATCTCAGAAGTGGAAAGATACACTCAAGCTACTTCACAAAGAAAGACATTAATCCGAAGTATCAAAGTTCAAGCCCACTGCATCTACAGAAATCTGTTGATAATGATGCAATATGATGTTAAATTTTATTACCATGAATGATTTGTCTATATATCTATATCTCTGTCTGTCTACCTATTTATCTATCTATCTATCTATTTGTCTGCCTGTCTGTCTATCTATCTATCTATCTATCTATCTATCTATCTATCTATCTATCTATCTATCTGTCTGCCTGTCTGTCTATCTATCTAGCTATCTGTCTATCTAATCCTTATGTAAATACAAAATATTGAACCTGAATCAATTAAGCACAAATGCTTGAACACTAGGTAAAGTAGACATTTTGTTCTGGGGGATAAGCCCTCCTGTGTCCCCAAACCCCCTGTTTATTATGTATACCAATGATCTCACTACAGTGGGAAAAAGGCAAATTTCTCAACAACCATGTGATGCGCTGATTACCAGTAACACAACCCAGTTTTTCAGCCCTGATTACAGATCTACTTCAGTAGATTGACTTATCTAAAGACTGAAGACCATAATGCCGAGACAGAAATACCAGAACTGCAAAATACCGAATACTGACATGTTCAAATATCAGTAATGCGAAAATGTAGTGCATTCATCCCTCTCAGCTACAAAACACTTTGCAGGGGGGTAAACCACATGCACTCCCCACACCCCCTGTAACTTATATATACCAACTCCAAGATCGAACTGCAGTGGGGACAAGGACGATTTTCCTGATCGTCACTGTATAGTGATCTCCATGTTCGTGGTATGTTTCTACCCCAAAGGAATGAATGCACTACATTTTCATGCTACTGATGTTCAAACATGTCAGTATTCTATATTCTGCAGTTCTGGAATTTCCATCTTGGCATTATGGTCTTCGGTCTTTAGGTAAGTCAATCTACTGAAGTAGATACCTGATTACATATCTGTTGTCCCTGAATACATGTATACACTTAAATCAGACTGAGGGGTGGGTGTTTGGTTGTTTACTGGATCGTTATAAATCATTCGTCAAAACTGACCACTCCCCATTATTATACATTTTCCAGTTCTAATCCCTAACGTAAACACATTTTGCTGGCAGAATGGTTTTCTGGATTTCCTGTTAGTTAAGTAACTCTAAATCTACTTTACCATTTTTCATCTTCAGATTCTGTGAAATTAAGACAAGGGTCAGTGTTTTGCCATCTTCTTTTTAGCATATTTATTAACCACACTGGTTCACACTGTGCTGCTTCCTTACTAATTTGTTATATGACCGCTTGTACCTTAATCAGTGTAGTACAATACATGATTGTCTCTTTAAGTCATGTAACAGCTATAACTAAATAAGTGACTAGTTTGCATATGCTGGGCTCTTAACATGCTAGAAACCAAACCAATGCCGTATGATGCAGGTTAGAAAAAGATCTATAATGAGCTATTAATACCACCCCCCTACACTTGCTTTGTCTGCAGCCTGAAAGACTTTAAATGTCAAATGAAACTACACCTGCTAGACAAATAGCTCTGCACCTGCACCACCCTGTTTAAACTGGTACTAATATAGCTATTTGAATCCATTGCCATACCTCTCTGTTGCACAGAACTTAACAAACTCTTATCACAACTATATCCTCCTCTATCATCTCATCTCCTTTATCTTCCTTGTGCACCCCTTTCCTTTCTTTGGGCTGCTCTAACCCTTTATTGTATCTTCTTATGTTCTAGATTTTGCAGAAGTCTTTATAGTAACACATATTCTTACATAAAACTTCACAATCTGTGCACACTGATGAGGCTGCACTACATATATCACCCTGTATTAAAAATAAAAATATTTTATTCAACCCATGTAACTGTTAGTTTTAATTAAACCTCTATGTAAATTATGTACCTGATGTCTAGAATGCCTGAATAATAGAAATGTTGCTCATAAATGCTGACTATAAATGATGAAACAATGCAAATTATGTCCATTGATGTCTGTATAATGGAGCTTTTCACCCTGGGTCTCAGATGAAAAAGAGCAATCAATTAAATCCAGGACCTGAACAATGGCAGAGGTAGTAAATAACCCCAAAATAACTGAGCATCTACTGTCACATCTTGCCTTCAACTTATTAATATTATTTACTTCAGTTTGCTAAAGTAGATGACATGATGAATTGCAGAAAAACTGTGAATTCAGATAAGGGCAGTGAATTAAAGCACTCATACCTAGTATGTTAGATGTCATATGCCTCTCCTTGAAAACCAAATTATGAAAAAGGCTATTCCCCAAAATTACAATCTCAAATGCACTTTCCAAAACAAACTTCACTAGATTCTTTTTTTTTTCTTTCACGCCATTTCCAAAATCTTTTTTTCATAACACTGCTGAAACCTATGAAAAGAAAAAGTAGCCAGTCATCATTCACATCTCAAAGTTGCCACACCAATCAGAGGTCTGGATTACAGAAGCTCTCAACTCATTACAATATCCTGTTGTTAAAACCAATTACAGGCTTAGGCTTACAGCACTTCTGACCAGTCAGGGCTTCTTAAATGACAAAATCTTGTCAGCAGCTCTTTTCCAAGTCTAAACTACACCCTAAGTATTATCAGTTGGGTAGCTACTTACTGAATCTGAATAGTGAGTTGGACTCTCACAATTTCAAGTACTACATCATTCTTAACATGAATTGCTTTAATGTAGTCATCAAGAAATAAGCTGATATATTTGAAGGCTAAACAACATAGAAATCACAGTATCCCCAAGACCAGGGTAAGGGTTGCTTAGGCAGGACGGCGCAGTGTTTTAGTTGGTGTTATATTATGTGCATTCCTAGGGGCACATATGATGGACAAACTGGAAATAGCTTTCTAGTGAGTTGCAGGTTTCTGTAGGACAGTACCTACATATTGTTAGAATATTATATATATAATTAATTGACTGGAATGTGTCTTGAAACTGATTTACTGCCTAACCTCTATGGAAGTGGGGTTGCATATCCATGTTGCAGTAATCATAATCTCAACTGAGAATGATAATTAAAAAGAAAAGTGCAGCTCAGGAAACCATAGAAAATGTTTTATTGTCCATGCACTTATACAATATGAATGAAAACTGCAGAAGTTACCTCATGACTTTATCAAGTGCTCTATAAAAAATACATATTGCTAAAATGATGGAACACACTCATCTAATTTCCAGATTGCCTTTTATTTTTTACATTTGAGAACATGATACAAGTCATTATTCAAAATATAGAAAATATGGTTGTGTTCTTTCAACGAAAGAGGATAGTGAAACAAGATTCAATGAATCTGAATCTTTAAAACTGATTTAAAAAGAAGAAAATGATGCATTCATTATACTGAACATGTGATTCATTCTCTATATTAGGAGATTATCTGTTATATTTTTATAAAGCCCTATGACAAAATGCTAAGGCATGAAAGTTTATATGTCTTTTTTCATGGATTTATAATGATTCTATGAATTCCAATACTTGGACTGCAGATAGTATAAAACAGTTACAAATTACTTACAGTAGAGTATAAATAAAGTGTTTACAGACAGATAAGCACCCCTTCACCCCCATAAGGGGGAATCCTCCATATCCCAACTTTTTAGACACTATTCCTGCCTTCAGTTTTCCATCTCATTTAATACTGGGCACATCTATTCAAGCAAACCTATTAATTTCCACACTTCATTCACATTAATTTTCATTTCCTGCATTAGAAACAAATCAGTACTTTCTAAACACAATTTTACCAAAATATTTTCACTCTTAGTAGCATTATTCACCCCACCAACATTTCACATGGCTACTTTCATCCTTATTCTACCACCTTTGTCCTGCCACTCCCTGTCTCTCCACTTAAGCTAGACCACTAAGATCCTTGGCCATTGGCAAGAGTCTCAGTAATACTCCTCCCCAGCAGAGGAAGCCAAAGCCACTCTCTGCCATAATCACAATAGTGAAGTTTCTTCTTCTAAAATCTACAGTGTGGTTCCTAATGGAAGGTTCAACAGTATGGTGCCTCCTTCCTTTCTCTCTCTCTCTCTCTCTCTCGCTCTCTCTCTGTACCAACTACACACCTGCCCCTGCACTCCCCCTATCTTACAGCTTAATTTCTCAATTAATATACCTCATATACTTTGCAATGTCTTTATCCATTTTAAATTTATGTTCAACCTGCTCTACTTCTCAAATCCTCTATTTATCCCTCATGGAAGGAAGAAAGCTACCCATTCCTTAACCTGTCTATCCTAACATTAAATAGATGTCAGTCAAGCCAGTGAAACCCACATGATACAAGGACAAACTGACTGAATCCCAAAAACAATTTTAGAATAATATAAAATACATTCATTTAGTGCATCTCTTTAAAAATTACCACAAACAACAAAGAACGTTTTGTAAAAGCAAAAAATATAATTTAAAATTTCAGCATAAAATGTTTTAGCATTCCTCGCCGTGAGTGTTCTTTTCTATTCTATTCTACTGCCATTTATCCAAACTTCACATTAGGTAGAAAATTGAAAGTCTTACCCTAAATCATAATGCCATATTCAGCATCTTTGAAATGAGAGAAAAATACAGCTTGCCTTCCAGTTCCTTGTGGACCAAGTAACCTCAACATATGGTGTAAAGTAATCTTGGTGATCTGCCTCTGGCTTTCTCGTTGTTCTGTTTCACTG
>NC_056739.1:246310727-246341137 GCF_019279795.1 Protopterus annectens | reverse complement strand
TGAAAAACTATCTCACATCCTACCCTTAGGGGATTGGGCCTAATTTTTATGGATAGATATCTGTATAACATTATCTGATTGTGCATTGTGAAGAAAGCAATTCTCGTATACTACAAATAAAATTGCACATTTGAAAAATGGCCTTGGACTAGTATAGTGTGATGTCTAGACTGAGGAAATCCTTAACCTGTCTTAGTGCTAGACTGATTACTTGGCACTAACTTTTTTTTTAAAGGAAGACATATATGCATATAAGATGAGAAAACTGCATAGTGTTTTATTGTCAATATTGCCAAAGTCAGTTGCTTTGCTGAAAATGATTTATCCAGCTTTTCCAAGTATCAGATTTTACTTGCCTTTCTTGCTTTTTACATCTTTCATACTGAAACTAAAACAGTTGAATATATTTATTTTAGAAATTCCTAGCAATTACTAAGACAAAATATTCATCTGTATAGATTGCTGACAACTCTGTGTAACTTGGTGTAAGTATTGCCTGAGAATTGTTTAATATGCATCTTTATGAAATATAAAACTACAGTATGTTTCATTTATAAGAAAATTCAGCAGAGAAGGAAACAAAGATCTCTTTAACTAGCAGTCACTTTGGTAAATGATTGTACACATATGGAAACAAGTACATTCCCCACACCCTAACGTTCATGTACATCTTTAGTATTGGTGACCCAGGTTTAATTGTTAGCACAGATCACTAGATAGTTGACTGTAAGGGGAAATTAGCAAAGCATAAAGCGTATGTTGTTTCCCTTTGTAGAAGAAAGGGATCTCACTTGGATTCTGAGAACCTTGGATGGCTCTAGGTGAAGATGTATCTAGCATATGGGAAGCACGTTATAGAGAAAATAATAGTATTAAACACGTAGGTATATGAGGTTGGGAGCAATATGTGCAAACAGAGAAAAAAGCTATCAGAAGACCTAAAATGTACCTAACTCAAGTCTCCATAAAGACCTTATAACTTAAAGAGTGGCTGCAGCCCTGTGAAGATGCATACTAGGATAGCACTTGTAGAAATTGTGAGTTCTGAAAGCAGGAAAGAAAAATAGTTTTCCTATCTAAACATTTCATGTAATAATTGCATGATTAAACAAACTTAACCCATATGGATATATGTCCACATGTCAAAAAAATCATCAAACCATTAAACAACAAATGGTCGATCACTAACTGATCAAACAAAAGCAATTTAAAACACTTTTTAGCAAGGACAAGCCCCCTTACACTCCTCAAGGCCACTGCTATAATTATATATACCAACTCTGGGATAACATTACAGAGGGGAATAGGCAAATTCCCCAATCCCAACTGAACTGCAATCTCACACACATTTAAAAAGCTAGCATATGTCATCAGCTGATTTTCAACCACACATACAGGCTTTTTCCTATTCAAAGAAAAAGAAACATTCCACTAAGGAATGTAACCCGTGTGTGTGTGTGTGTGTGTGTGTGTGTGTGTGTGTGTGTGTGTGTGTGTGTGTGTGTGTGTCTGTGTGTGTGTGTGTGTGTGTGTGTGTGTGTGTGTGCGTGTGTGTGTGTGTGTGTGTGTGTGTGTGTGTGTGTGTGTGTGTGTGTGTGCGCTCATGTGTGTGTGTGTGTATAATGTGTATATATATATATATATATATATATATATATATATATGGGTCTACTTAAAAACACAGAAAATCCACTTGTTCGAAAATGAACAGTGGATTCCCAGAACAGTTCAATGAACCATTAAGGAAAATGGGTGCTGAAGCACACTACAGTGGGGAAAGGGAATTTAAGTGTTTCCCCATTGTAGTGCAATCTCAGAGTTGGAATATTTAAGCAGGGGGGTGGGGCATTATTTTTTATCGGTTCAGTGAACCGATGTTTGCGAAAGTGCACTTTCGCTTAAGTGCACTTTTGCAAAACCGAGAATCCACTGTTTGTTTTAGAACAAGGGGATTTTCAGCATTTTAAGTGGACTCATATATATATATATATATATATATATATATATATATATATATACATATATATATATATATATATATATATATATATATATATACACACACACACACACACACACACACACACACATACATATATATATATATATATATATATATATATATATATATATATATATATATATATTATTGAGAGAGACTCTATAAGATAGCATCCATTATGTTACATTGATTAAAATCCTTACTTCTGCGCTCATCATATTATATATCAAAATACTAATTTTACTTATTCAGAAGGCATTTTGAAATAAATGCAACTTTCAGACTTTTAAGTGTTTGACTTTTGAATAGTTCCTATAGTTGTCTGGTTTCTTCAGTGATTTTCTAGATCTATAGTATTTAACAGTGCTGTTTGTTTTATATATATATATATATATATATATATATATACATATATCTATATATTTTTAGACACATGATAGTAAGTGTACACTTCTGCTTGTTAAAATATATATATAGCAAAATATATTCACTTAGCTGCATGTACATTTCTGTTCGCTAGCATGTATACATTAAGGGTTTAAATTGCTCTTAGCTGAGAAGCAAGTAAAAGGCATCCAGCTGTATACATTACAGAATGTTCTCTGTTTGTTACAAGCTTCAAAGAGAATTACAGATAAGAAACCATGTGCAGGGAAGATCGGAAAACAACTTCCCAACAGAAAAAGACTCCCTAAAAGTTTAAGATTGTCACAGAATTCATCTTGAAATGGAGATTATCAATAGACTGTATGACATCAGGTAAATACCAAAGTACTGACTTTAAAAGTTCTCAACTGACTGCATTACATTAACATCAAAAGACTGCTTTCATTTAAAAAGTATATACAGGACATTAAAAGTACACGATGGTAGATCTCATTTTTTTGGTAGATCTCATATTTGTAGGAACACATTTGTTCCAAGGTAACTGAAAAATATCATTCATACATGCAGTGGTGGTGCTGCGGTAGCATTGTCACCTCACAGTAAGACATTGTCCTGTTCGATTGTCAGCTAAAGCATCTTCTGTGTGGAGACATGATGAATGGGCGTACCTTTGTTGAAGGTTGTGCATCAGGGCTGGCAACTCGGCACGTAAAAATCTACTGCCAATCATTAGCGGACCGGAGTTCCGCTGTGGCAACCCCTAACCGGGAAAAGCCAAAAGACACAACAACATGCATTGAGAAACTAAACTTGGTACATTAAAAGCTGTAAACTGCAACAGAAAAGTATGTGCCATCTATTACATAAACAAGTTGTTTTATTAGTAACTGTGCTTGAGTTAATACAGTACTGAAAAAAAATAGTCTGCAAAATTCAGTGCATTAATCAGAGTTTGGTTTTAGCAAGCACACATATCATCATAAATAACTTTTCAGTGGTGAGCCTAGCCTGTATTTGAACACAGGGAGAGTAATGCCTTGTATAAGGTCACTTCAGTAAAGGTGCAGTAACTAACATTTATGTATGTGATTGAGTCCTGAATTGGACCACTTCAGTTTTACACAGTTTGCAGCAGTACAGTTCCCAGACATCTGGATCCGGTGTGAGACTGCCATGCAGGAAGTTTGCAGTGCCATACGTTCTCCAAGTTGGTGAATTCCCAGGTTTCAAATCTGTAACTGCCAACTTCATTTCACCAGTTTTTCGAGTAACTACAAAAGTTTTCCAGCCATCTACAGTAACCAAACTGGCCATCTATGTCCCTGTGGAACTGGTAAGAAATCTTTTTGTATTACATGCAGTATGGATGCCATTAGGGTAGTAAAATGTGTAAACAAAACTTTGCTCTTAATGTGTCAGAATGACTAGATAAAATTTTAAACAGACTACAGAGTTGGTGTAAGCAACATATTGGTTAATGTAAGACCTTATTAGGGCAAGTTGATAGTTGGGCATTATGCAAATTGATTACATTTGACTGCTATCTTAAACAAAAACATATGTGGCATGACAGTATATGTTTATTGTGTGAGTCATATAAAACTGCTTTCTGTGTGCAATGTCATAAAAGTATAATTCAGACCATTGTTAAAAAATTAAACAGCAGAAAAACATCTTCAAATGGTAAAGAACCAAACAAAGGTCATACACTTGCTTTATATCCAGATGTTAAACAGTTATGTCCTGTCACGACATGGAAAACATTAATTTCAAAGTTAAAACAGCAGTCAGATCAATTATTGACAAAATTTGCTGTACATCTTGTTACACCCTTTAGACAAAAGTGAAATAAAGCCACTGCACAGCACAAAACAGGTAAGGACACGGACGAGTTCATGGGGAACTGACAGGAGAATTTAATAAACTTCTAAAAGACAGACAAAATGAGTTCATAAAGTTTAGACAAGATATACAAACATTTTTTTAGAAATGCATAGGATCTTTAGAGTCAGCAGAACAGGTTACTAAGAAATATCATACGGCCCATGCAAAATTACAAGATAAGAAGAATCTGGTTAGTAAAGAGTTAAAAAAATTCCAGACCTTCAAAAATAATTTATAGCACACTGTTTTACATTTGGAAAATGGTCAGCATATACAGCAAAATCTAATGTATGGACATATTTTATTCCCAAATGTTTTAAAAACTTTCATCCAGTTAAACCAAAATGCTTATAAATTAAACAGTAAAGTAGGGCATATGACTCTGTTCTCATGGCATACATGCATGGGCAGCCTGTCATAGCTAAGCTGTTAGATAATTTCAAAATCACCATTTTAAATAACAGAACAGTTCTAGTGCATAAAAATCAAACGAGAGTAGTCAAACTCAGTAAGGAGACAGAGTCACAAAAGTGACATGCATGTATGTATTTTCTTTTCACCTAAAGTGCATCTGTTTAAAAAAAAGGCAGGCAACAGCAAATATAAATAATGTAAATATATCTGTTTTAAGTGTGCATTAGTTAAACCAATATTTTTGTTTTTTTTTACATTTTTTGTAATTGTATAATAGCAACAAAAATAGAAAAAACCTCTAGCAAAACAAGTATACAGAAGTAATATTACTAATATAAAGTTCTACTGAGTACATAATAGTACAAAGAAAATTCAAGATAAGTTCTCTTGTCCAGAAGGACAAAAAATGTCATGTTAAAAACATTTCCTTAGAGCAAAGTGCCATGGCCTGGAAAACAGCCAGAGGGCAAGCATATATACAGCTCTCACAGCATAAAGCAAATGTATCTTTACAAAGCAATACTGCAATAAAATTTTGCATACTACAAGGAAAAAGTGTACTCTTTCAATTTTACACTGACTGTGTAAACAGTATTGCAGAAGGGTCTAAAATAAAGCTACAAGAAAAAATATATTAGCCTGCATCAATAATTCAGTAATTCCTGGGAGACAACCTTGACTTTTTATTGTCAGAACTTTTAAATTGCACTAAATTTGTAGATTGGACTAATTGTACTTTGCAGTCATTGTATGTACAAATGAAAAAATATTTTGGGCAAGCAAAACTGATGGTAAATAATAAATTTGCTTGGCATATGCTGTACAACAAATGGTTTAATATGCAAACAGCATTCTTCACTGTATAAACCATGTTGTCTATCTGTGTAAATGGACAATTTTGCCATCAAGATTTAAATTGCTCATAGAAATTGCTCCTCAATTCATTTGTATGCATAGCAGCAAATCAAAGTTTAACATGTATGACACATATGTGTTTATTCCAGAAAACAAGGCTGCAATGCCTTTATAATGGAATCTACAGACATTGTCAATGATTAACATAGTTTTTTTATTAGAATCATTATATAAAGTCATAAATAAAAGCAAACAGTTAATTCATCAGTTGCAAAAGGTTAATAGAACAATCCTAAGTCATGAATTAAATTCTGTAATTGTAAAAAAAGAAGTTAATCAAATTAGCAGAAAAAAAACTGAAGCAGATAGAGCCCATAGCTGGAGGGACATTTTTACAGGGTGGCCTGCAAAAAGAAAAAAGTTGTTAAAATGGATTATTGATCCAATTTGGGCAGTAATGGTTGTTATCATTATGCTAACTTTATGGAATTGTATGTTAACTTTTATAAAAAGAAAACAAAAAGGTTTTGTTTCCTAATGTGTTTTCTGTCAATTATGATGAAAATTATGATCTGATCAAAAAGTACATATCAATGTAAACAGTTGTGAGTGTTTTTAAACAAAAATGGAGAAGTGTTAGATATATATATATATATATATATATATATATATATATATATATATATATATATATATATATATAGACACTTATAATAGTAAATGTACACTTCTGCTTGTTAATATATATATATATATATATATATATATATATATATATATATATATATAGTCACTTAGATGAATGTGCATTTCTGTTTGCTAACATGTATACATTAAAGGGTTAAACTGCTCTTAGCTGAGAAGCAAGTGAAAGGAATCCAGCTGTGTGCATTACAGAAAGTTCTGTGCTTGGTACAAGCTTCAAGGAGAATTGCGGATAAGAAACCAGGTGCAGGGAGGATCTGAAAACATTTTCTCAACAGAAAAGACTTCCTAAAAGCTTAAGATTGTCACTGAATTCACCTTGAAAAGGACCTTATCAATAGACTGTATGACATCAGGCAAATACCAAAGCACTGGCTTTAAAAGTTCCCAACAGACTGCAAGACTGCTTTCATAAAGAAGTATATAAAGGACATTAAAAGTGCATAATGGTAGATCTGATTTTTTTGTTAGATCTGGTGTTTGTAGGAACACATTTGTTATGAGGTAACTGACACATATAATTCATACATGCATTGAGAAACTAATCTTGGTACATTAAAAGCTATAAACTGCAACAGAATAGTATGTGTCCTCCATTACATAGACACGTTATTTTATTAGTAATCGTGCTTGAGTTAATACAGTACTGAAAAAGTTATAGTCTGCAAAGTTCAGTGCATTAATCAGACTTTGGTTTCAGCCAGCAAGCAGCAAAGCATGTTTCATCTCAGCTTGTTCATTTCATCATAAATAACTTTTCACTGTTCACACTGGACATCTGATCTTCCTTTTGTGACAGGTTTTATTTAGAGACATGACTTGAGGAGTCTGTAACTCCTGACTTTCACAGGTCTCACAGTCTCTTTTTTGCTTGTGGCAGGGCTAGTCAAAACAACTTATATGGATGTTCTTTCTGTCACTTTTATCTATTTTTTTTCTTGAACAAACATACAGTTTTCTAGCTTCCCAACAAGCAACATAAGATCTTGGTTCATCTGCTTTACAAACTAATTTGCTTTCGTGCTATGGACGTTTCATTTGCTTTTCCATGGTGTTTGTGTGTGTAATCTCTCAAACCTGTAAATCTCATAGTTCTCTGCAGTTCTGTCATAGTAGTATTTCTGTCCCTGGTTTCTTTCTAGTATTTCTTTTTTTATCTGTATTTGCATTTCAGAAATCAGTAGCATAGGTCAAGTAAGTAGACTGTTTTTTAATCTTTCTGCCAAAAACAGCTGAACCCTTGAAAGACTACTTCTATGCGTTAGAGGATTTCTGTATTCAAAAACTGTGACTTGGTAATCTACACCGGTCTTTTCATTTGAATTTCTCATGAGTTTTTCACTAGTTGAATATTTCTCTCTTCTTGTTAGTAAATTGTGAACAGCATGGAATGAATTTTATTTGTATGAATTCCAACAATTTTTGAAATCTTCTGAATTCCTGACTTGTGAATTGCAGCCCATTTCATGTTAAGACAACTTCAGGTATCCTTTGTTTTCAGAATATGCAGCTTAATGCATTGATCACACTGTCTGTTACTCTGACTATTTCAGAGAACCTGGAATAATAATAACATATGAGTTGCTTAGCTTCATTAAACTAAACAAAAACAAAAATCAATGCCCACTCAGTCCCACGGGTTCTCTGATACTGAGCATCCTAGTAGTTTTTCCATTTTGTATTGCTATTATGGCATACATAACAAAACTCATAGCTCTGCAGTGCTTGTTGTATCTAAGTTGACATTTCTGGATGGAGTGTTATATCTCTTGCCTTTTCTTTGCATAATATAATTCCCTTATATTTTTTTATCAGATGTCCAATCTCAATCAACGCATTATGTGGCTAAGTGATGACTGATTTGAAAATCAACTTGAGAGCATATGCAAAGTTTTGTTATGTTACTTTTATAATTTCTGTTTTACCTGAAATATAAATCTGCATGTAACTACTTATAATGTCTTCATCCATTTTTAAACGTTACTTACTTCATGTAACTTGGAGGCTTTTTCTCATCAGGTCACTTCTGAAATGTGTTTGATCTAAGTAGGTCCTAACTAATTAATAAAACACAAATAAATAAACACTATAGGGCATATATGATTAAATGGCAATTGAGAAATTGGAATTTTACAATAATTTGTAAATGTGATGATGGATGTATTGTAGTGACTATGATATATTACATTGTTTGTGCAAATTGTCTAGGCAAGATGATAACAGTGGAAATGTGTACTAGTAATTCTGGGGAACCTAAATAAGCTTAAATGATTTCCTATACCCCAAGCCCATGTGCAAAATGGTAAGAATTGGTTGTGGATGGCTAGATTTCCTATTAAGCTTACTTTAAATATATTAGTTTATATCTAGAAATACCATGTGATATACCTCATAGAGTACAGTCTGTAAGATAATAAAATGGAACATTAAACATAATTTTAATACAGCTATGTGACATACAAACTGTTGAATGAGAGGTACTTATATTTTGCACTGTGCAGTTGGTGGTGGGATCCTGAAGTTTACATCAGGGTACTCAGTACTAAGATGTACAGAAATAAGGCAGGCGATATTAACATCTCCTTTTCTTGTAAATGCCTTCTCTTTCCTACCCCCCAGTCTGCATGCTTGATGCCAAGGCTGACAAATAGTATTAATAAACAAAATGCATCCTGTTCCCAACACCAGCAGAAAAGCCTGTGCCATTGTTTATATTATGTTGATGTTTTATACTATTTTATTTATTTTTTTCTTTGTAGACTTGGTTCGTCCCACTAGGCTAATGACCTCTTTTCATGGGAGACCGAAGGTGCCATTTCTACTACTGGGTGAAATTTGGCCAAGCCATCAGTTAACTTCTCAGACTACTTTTAATAGATGCTGTGAGATCTTTTATATTCACCTGAGCTGCCAACAACTCAAGGAGATGAAACTTCAGTTGAATGTGTCATAAAAAGGATGCACACTGCACAGTGTAGCACCCACTTAATGCTGCACTGTAGTGCCATCAGTGCAATCACCTGGAGTGGGAATAGAACCCACTGTCTTCTGGTCTTTCTTAACTAATGACAAGCATACTACCTGTTGTACCACTGACACCGTGCTTAAGAGAGAGGCAAAAATTAGTTATGTGCACCTTCAGAAACAAATACAAATATCCAGTTCAGCTGCAAAACATTAAAGTTGAATCGTACATAGAAAATACTTCTGAAAACATTATTTCTAGTTATAAATGTATCTACATGCAGAAATAGCTACAGAAGATTCAATAAATAACTGTTTTAAGCACTTTTAATTTATACTAAATCAGGAAAAAGCTAATCTTTTTAGCAGTCAGTGGTCTTTTCAATATATAGACATCAGTTCTTATAACTGCAAAGCTCTGCTAGTTCCTCAAGTTTTAATTGAGTCCATGTAGCAGAACTATGAGATACAGAACCCATTGTTATATGAATTTAAGCTATTTTATTAACAACAGAAAATATTCAGAACAATGTTCATTGTAGAAGGTCATACATGGTGCTTATTTAACAATTACCATCCCCTGAAAACTAATAATCATACAAAACAAGCATAATTACTACTGTTATAATGATAGGTCAGTAGAAATAGTACCATAAATGTAAACCTCTATTTAAATAATATATAAATATATATTACAAGATATAAGTGAGTACAAAACACAAAGCCTTTATATCCCTACAGATCTGCCTTGATCATATTAAATTCTTTAAAAAGTAAATTATGAAGTATGGAACACCTGAGACAAAGTTTAAACATCAATCTACTTTTAGGATACACCACCTCTTTTGGCATCATGAACCTATGAATCAAGTTTTACACAGTGGGGTTGTCTATCATCCATTCAAGTGTAAAAAGCACAATGTAGTTTTGACATGTTCAGATGCATGCACATGCACATCATGTAGGTATATGGTATGTAACTTAACCCTGAGTAGTCCAATCCGCTGCCTCAAATGTCATGAAATATATTATGCTGATATTCAGCAATCTTACAAAACACAACTGTCTGAAATAGTGGATGTCAAAAGATGAAACTCCTGAAGATCAGTTTCTCAATAAAAAGTTCAGACAGAATGTCAGCCGTTCTCTCGGAGTAAATAACAAGGGAGATTAATTTTTAAGGCAAAAATGCAAAACTTCTACTTTCATGGAATTACATGCTCAGTTGCTCTTGCTGGGTGAAGTGTGTTTTATGAAATCACTTTCCAGCAGTCATTCATGCTCCCAATAGTTTGTCACATTCCACTTTAATAAACTACTCAAACACCAAAAACCTTTGACAACCTTTATTGTTTAACATAATAAATGATAAAGGCATGAAACGTTACTAATCATAACACAACTTCAATTCCTTGGAGGAGAAAACAAAAAATAACTATCCATAAGGGCAGTGTAACCACTCACCCTTGTAATAAGCAGTGTCCCCCATTTGTGCTTATCCTCACACTTACAAGGCAGCGTTCCACAGCTCACCTTCAACATCTCCTCACTAACCCAAAACACCAAGTCCAAACAACCTCCACCATCAATCTTTCACCACTTCATACTCTTTCCTCCACCAGTTATTCACCACAGAGGGAACAGAATAGGGGCAAGCCTGTCCATCTTCTCCACCCAGCGGCCCCACAGGCTGTTCCCTCTCACACCCTACCCTCACTAAACGGTCCCTCCAGAAACAACCCCAAATTCAAATTAAATAAATCAAGTTCAAATTCACTAAGGTGAACATCATCTGCCCTTAACCACATAGGGTCCCTATCATCAAACTCACTCTGCCGAATCGTATGCACCCCCATCCCCTTCAATTGTTTAGGTAACGTAAAATTCACATACATACAAATCCTCTCAACTGTAGAAAACTTCTTTGCCTCCCTTCAAACTAACCGAGGAATAATCTCTGACCAAACCAGGCACACTGATGGATAAAGCTTCCTTCATGCTAAAAAGACTTCACAACTATAGTAAACTAGCTGCCTCCTTGGTATCACGACAAAATCATTACCTGCTAGATGAATCAATAAAATGCGAAGCAACCCCCACTGGCTCTGTAAAATCATAAATACCTGGAGTAACTGGTTCCATTTCAACCCTCTAATACCATGCCAGGTAACCTTCCATCCAAAATGCTGCAAGCCCAAGTCAGTGCCATTCCTCCTAACCACAGCCCACCTATATGCCCAATACATGAAACAGTGGCCTAAAATGAAAATCCTTTTCCCTAAAAAAAAAAAAAAAAAAAAAAAAAAAAAAAACAATACAAAAAAATATCAATCCTTATTTAATATGTCGAAAATGCCTTAGAAGACCAGCACTCCACCCTTTTAATGACTTAAATCGAACTGCCGCCCTTCGCTAAGTAAAATGCCCTACCCATCCTAAAGGAATGAGTTGAAAATTTTCCTCCTCAGGGCCCACACTAAAAAGGGTCCTTCTCATGACTAAATTCAACTGCCCCCTGTTAACCCCCTACCATCTACAGATGTAAAAACTAATTCCTGTGCCCTTCCATCTGTAGCCACCCGCAATCTCCTTCCCCATGCTACTGGACACATCCATTCTGGCCTAACTTCCCCCAAAACTATAGCTGCCCTTTTCCCTTCCTAATCAGTTTTCAGTGACCTCAACCTAATGTACACCACCCTTGGCAACATCAGAACATCCTCCCATACCAACAACCCCAACAACTCTGACACCCAGAAAGCTCCACAGTACATCCATATACTCAACGTGCCCCACATCATATGTTCCTCTGAGCTTCCACATACTCTGCTTAAACCTTGTAACAACATTCTTAAAATTCCTGTAGTCACCAGCCATCTCCTGTCCCTAGTCAGGCCTTCCCCTCTACCCCATCCTTTCAACACTCGACCAACATTCCAAGACTTAGTCCAATCCTCTAATTTGGCCAACTGAGCAAACACACCAATTGCTGCCAAAACCACTCTCACCAATCTCACTGCCTTGCCCTGTACCCTCAATACTGCTAAATAATGCAGCAATAACTCTTCCAACCACACACATTCCTCTTCTGGTAATTGCCCCACAAAACTATCAAAATCATGCAATGCCTTACTGCATGCTTGCCTGGTGGATACCACCCATGACTGCTGAACCAACCTGCTGATCACTGCTGCCCAATCTGCCAAACCTCGTCTGGTACCACCATGGGGTCCCTTGCTGCTGTTGGAGCCACCTGATGAAACCTGAAAAATTGAAAGCAAGAAAGGCTGTCAGCTATGTCATTCTTCACCCTTGGCACATGTATCCCTGTGAAAGAAAAATGAAGAAACAAACTCTGCAACACTAGCTTACGAAGAACCCACAACAATCGTGCAGATTTAGCTGTCTTAACTTGTAAAACTCTCACCACAGCAATATTGTCCGAGTTATATTCTAACCTCCTACCCCTCAAATGATCCTGCCACACCACTGATGCACCCCAAATTGGCGTAAGCTCCAGGAAGGCAACATCCCACTTCTATTCTTCTGGCCAATGAGGAGACCATGGCACTGAAAACCATTGCCCCACAAAAAATGTTCTCCTACCCAAACTCCCAGCTACATCTGTAAACAACTGTAACTCCTGTTGACCTACTCAGTCTGTCTGCCAAAGTGTGATCCCATTAAACTGCTGTAAAAACTGTAACCACAATGCTAAGTCCTCCCATGGTAACTTGTTAACCCTTACCCTGTGGTGCTTACTTTTACTGCCTTTCAAAATAAAAGCCTCCAACCTACAAAATGTATGCCCAGGATGCACTGCCCTACAGACAGAATTCAACAACCCCAACAGCTTCATGACATCTCTCACCCGAACCTTACTCTTAGACCTCATCCATACTATTTTGTCCTGTAGTCTCTCTACCTTATCTCCTGGCAAGTGAAATAATCCTAGACCCATCTCCACATTCAGTCCCAAGAAATCTAGCATCTTTGCCAGGCCCTCCAGCTTATGCTTAGCCAATGGCACACCCAACTCATCGCACATCCCCAAAACTTTGTGCATCACCACCCATGCCCCCTCTTTCCCCTCACCCACTAGTAATAAGTCATCTAGATAATCTAGACTCTGCCCTTCCACCCTCTTTTTCCATATCCAATGTAAGGCCATAATAAACTTTTCAAAAGCAGAACAAGTCAGTGCACATCCCATTGGCATAGCTGTGTTAAAATAAAAACTATCCCCAACTACCATGCCCAATAATGGCCAGTCCTCCTCTTGAACTGGCAACAGATGAAAGGCCAACTCAATGTCCACCTTCACCAGCCAGAGATCCTCAAAACTTCTAATTATGTGGACCGCATCATCCAAAGACGCATACGTCACTCTGACTTCCTCCCTGGAGATGAAATCATTGACTGACTTACCTTCCAGGTAAGATAAATGATGTATTAAATGAAACTCACCTGGTCTCTTCTTGGGAACCAAACTCAAAGGTGACACTTTAAACTGAGTAAATGGCAGACTATCAAAAGGGCACAACAACCTACTCGCCAGACACTACTTCTAAATCAAGCTTCCAGCACATCCTCCCTCCCTCGCACTGACTTCAGATTTTCTCCACCTTACCACCCCCCCACTAAACAAGACTTGATCAAAAATCCCCTCAAAAAAAACCTCAACCAATTCCCCCATCACTGCCGGCAGTGGATACTGTGCCAGCAGTTCCCGAAGGACATTCACCTTAATAGGTGAATGGGTCCCCTGGGTGCCCACGTGTTCTCTGAAAGAACACCCCTTCTTTGGCCATGAAAATTGGCCCTGTCCCTTTCCCCTTGCAGCCCAATGGGTGGCCCACTCCATCCTCTCAGACCCGGAGAGGATGATGCCTGGCCCCCAAAGTGACCCTCACCCCTACCACAATTCATTGCTGAATGCCTGCCCATACACTTTGAACAAGCTTGGATAAATCTGCAACCTGTCCAGGAACATCTCCCCGCATTAAAAGCCCAACATATCCTGACACCCCCTTCTGCAGGCTTAACCACTCTATTTCCCAACCTGAAGCTGTCCATCATAGCGGACAGACATATATCAGGGTGTCTAATCTCCCAGCACATGGATTTGTCAACTGCCTTCCTCTTGCAGAATTTCTGATCATACTATAGCCATGCGTTATCTGGCCATATCCTTTGTGCCTCTCGTATAGTCAGAAAATAGGCCAGGAACAGAAGGGCCAATGTACTATCCCTTTCCAACCACACTGCCATGTAATATGTGAAACTAATTTTCCCATGTCCTCTGCTGAAACTTATCCACATGCCTGCGACCTAATGCTGCCAAGGCAGCCAAAAGGTCTTCCCCATTCGCCCTCTCAGTTTCCGTTAGGTGCTGCACCCCATCAGCATCAATTAGCTCAAAAATATCTACGTATTCTCCCTTCCAGATCTTCTCCTTCACCGTAAGCGAGATGTGAGGAGTCAAAAGGATTGCTGTACCCTCCTGTCCTAAAGCCTGTGTCACCAACCAATCCCCCGGTCATGTCCCAAAGTCTGACCCTACCTCCTCTAAACAAGGGTCCATGTCTTCCTCCAGCAGTGAGTGAGTACTATCAAAACTCAAATCATGACCCACTAATGTCTGCAACCCTGCACCACCAACCCCGCCTCCACCAACATCCTGCGAGACCCTTGGCCGTTTTCCCCTGCCTTACAGCCCCACACTCAACCCCGGGCACTCACTCCCTGCTATCTGTCCCTTGCCTTCCCTGCCTCCCCAGCAAAGACTAACAAATCATGACCTTTCTGGGCTGAAGGTGGTGCCACTGGTATTGCAACCTCCTTGGTCCCCTCCTCTACTGTCAGCATCTGCCCGTTCACTTGGTTCTGGTTGCCCGTGTACTGCTCCCCATCTGCCATCTCTTCCACATCTTGGGACCCTGCATGCTGGTAGCAGTATCCTTATTCAGCATCTCCCAGAGCAGGTTCTCTGCTTGTGCCACGATGCTCACCCATTTCTGTCTCGGCACCCGTTCCTCTGCCATGATTTCCAGCTTAATACCTGAAATACAAACAGACACTTTAAGTACATGAGGGGAAAAAAAACCTTTAAAACACATAGCAATCTCCTGCCAGCCTTTCCATGACTTAGGGTAACAGCTCCCTCCAGTCAGTACTGCACACATGCTCACAGCCCCAGTTCAGGCCCCAAGAAAAGGTAAGAGATCCACTCACACAACTTTACTCCTGCTCCTAAAACCCTTATATACTTTTTTATTACTATTATTAATTTTTTTTGTTTTTAAAACCAAGCTCCCATTTACTTACCTTGGTCCAGTTGCACTCCCCAAGCAAGCTTCCTAAACCCTATACCCTATTCCTAAACCTAATACATTATTATTTTTTTTACTTTAAATAACACCACAAGCATTACTGCGCATGCACAGCCAGCCATTAATGGCCAGAAGGAAGCCGGCATAACACCGCACTGTCTCCCTTCTACCCAGTAACCACCAACGAAACCAGGGAAAATGAGAATGATTAACATGGGGGCTAGCTTTGCTCAACAACCCCCCCCCCCCCAGCAGCCATCACACTTGCTTCTCATATGCAAGCTGCACCATGAATCAGACACCACCAATGAAGAGAAAACCACTAAAGCACTAATGAACGAGAAGAACAACAACTGCAATGAAAAAAGAAGAAAAAACATGGTAATCAATGGGCTTAATAGCTGATAAAGGCATGTAACTTTAACTAAGGATCCCTACACACCCAGCAACGTTCAACACATGCAACCCTCACATACCACTATACAACGAGGCTCTATCTTACTCTCTCCCGCTTAACCACCAATGAATGACAAGATAATAGTTGATCATGGCAGAGAACATTAACTAAAGTTCCCCACACCCAGCATACATTCCACACATGCAACCCTCACACACCACTATACCACGAGGCTCTAACCATCTTACTCTCTCTTTCTCTTAACCACTAATGAATGACACACTAATAGCTGATAAAGCTGCAACTTCACCTAAGGATCCTTACACACCCAGCAAACATTCAACACACGCAACCCTCACACACCACTATACCATGAGACTCTAACCATCTTACTCTCTCTTCTCTTAACCACCAATGAACAACAAGCTAATAGCTAATAAAGCTGCAACTTCACCTAAGGATTCCTACACACCCAGCAAACATTCAACACACGCAACCCTCATGCACCACTATACCATGAGGCTCTAACCATCTTACTCTGTCTCTTTTTTTTTTCTCATCTCTACCCAAACCACCCTAACACCACAGAGTCCCAAGACTACCCCCCAGCAATAAAAAAAAAAAAAATTATATCTATCTATATACATCCTCCTGCCTGCTCTTTATAAACTTGGAAAGTGTACTCACCTTATCATCATTGTAACTACCCAAGGCCTACCTCACTCCCACCTCAGGACATCTGGGACGTGATCCTGCTTCCAACAAGGTCACCTCAGAACCTTCAAGACCCTCTCCCCACCTTACCTCATTTCCTCCCTTAGTCTTCAGCCTGCTTAACCCTTTCATGCTCACGCCCTTTCCAAACCCTAACTACCCACCCTACCTGCTTCTTACACTTAATCTCCCTGCTTAACCCTCACCTCTCCATTGAAGATGCCCTGTGACAACTTTGTCTGTTCCAAACTTCATTTATTAACAAATATATAATGTATAAATATTGATGTTGGAACATGTTAATCTACTGAAGTCAGAATCACTCAAAAAGAGCTTACCAAATCCTGTTTATTGAAAAGACATACTGAATCCAGACAGGAAACATACACTGAGATAAAATTATTTATTTACTTATTACATTTTTTAACTAAGTGAAATGGCTTGTAGATCATTTTGAGCCACAATCTGGGCTATGAAAGAAAAGAAAACAACAAAAAAAAAATAATCATAACAAAGAATATAAGTTAAAATATTCTATGTCAATGGCTCAGTAGGTAGGACACAAGCATGCCGGATGGTCAGAGTCCAAGAGTAATAGTCTCACTAAAGTGATGGGTTTACTTTTCAAATTGCTGACACTCTACTGTAGCATTGAGGGTGCTGTTCTCCTAAGTGTGCTACCCTTCAGATGAGACATTTAATTGAAGTCCAGTCTGCTTGGCTTGGAGATAGACTAGGTTGGTGAAAATGATCCCATGGTACTTGTCAAAAAAGAGAGTAGGGCAGCTTTTTGTATCACATCATAATTTAGTATTTATACATCAGAGATTTACACATCTTACATGTCACATTATTCACATTTTAACATAATACCTTACTTTTTTTACATTTAACATACAACAAAATAAACATCTTACTCTTTTTTTCTTGCAATTCACCCCCTCACCCCTTTCTCAAAACCATAACTTTATTATTTTTGAAACAACTGTACAATGCAATAATTTGTTATAGAATAATTCCTAAACCTACATTGCCATATATTCTATATTGTCCCCATCAAACTCCTATCAGATTTTTCTGTTTGCATCTTTTTAACATAACTGTTATACTCCCCATATAACATGTCCATGTTTATTTCTTTTACACAGTTATATATCACAGCCTTAATATTCCTTATTTCTCTCATATATCACTCTTTCTTTCTTTGTGTACCCTTTCTCCTTACCCCGTCCCCCCAAAAAAAATCATCATACTGTTTATTTACTTGTCTGTAGTATTTTTCCCTTTATTTTCCTTTCTGCTGTCACAAAGATCTTTCTGCTTAAATGACTTTTTGTACTGTCATCATTCACTCTCATAATGGAAAATATGTTTTCTTTTTCTTTGCAATTTTTTGACTCTCCTAATTACAACTTTATTTTTCTAATGCTATCTCCTATTGACCACTCCTAGGTTGCCCAATGTAAGATGAAACTCCAGTGGCAGAGGAAACACACCAGACTCCTTCAGCAGACCACAAATTAAATGAACAGGCTGGAAACAGCACAGCTGAATAACTGAGTATAGTTCAATTTAATTTCTTTAATTTCTTTTTTTTCCTCAAATATTTTTTATTTTCAATTAAAATAACATTTACATAATATTTTTAAATATTTTAAACAGCTATATACAATATTTACAATAGCCTGACTTTCCATTATATACACTGTATGTTATTAAATATAGAATTAACAGATCAGTTATCAGAGATACAATATTGATTATTGCAGGGGGTCCAACAAAGATATAACTTTCTTCCAAGGATTATTTACCAATGGCCTGGGATAGATTCATAGTTCTTTGATTTTTATTTCCATCGATGCAATTGTCTTCAGTAAAGTGTAGAATTCTTCCAAGGTCAGGGGTGTATTTGAATTCTACCTTCTGGTTATGCATTTCCTAGATATAGCAAGTATTGTCCATAACAAATACATATTTGTCTTTTTCAGGTAGGGACCTTAATTTACATTAGTATAATCAATACTTTGGTTAAGTTAAAGGATTCATTAAATAAAGCTTGTAAAAAGTGATTGATTCCATTCAATATGATTTAATTGTATTGCATTCATTAAAAATATGAATCCAGTCTGCTTTATTTGACTTTTCACACCTCCAGCAAAAAACATTTGTAGTAGTACTGATCTTTTTAATTCTATCTGGTGTTAAAAATGCTCTATGTAAGTATTTCCAGTTAAATATTTTCCAGTACTGTGTGTTAGAGGTGTAATTAACTGATAGTAAGATGTTAGTTTTAATTTCTTCTGTTAACTCCAGTGACTGACCTTTTAAGAACTGCCAGTATTATGATGGTTTGGGAACTGTTTTATATGTTATTAACTCTTTATATAGATTTGAAATGAAATTTTTCTTTTCACAACTATTATATATAAATTCATACAGAAAACATATTAGATTTGGAATATCTTTAAATGAAGAACTATTAATTAATCTGCATAAATCTTGAGTGTACATTAGAATGCTTTGTAAGGTTAATCAGTCCTGTGTTTTGAATATTGTAAGCATTTTTTGTCATATGTGTATGTAAAACATTTAATTTATTTACACATTGAAAGCAGCATAAGAATCCATTTTGTTCTCAGGAGGTTATTGTTTCCCTATATATTTTGTGAGGAAAGTTCTTAGTGATAGTAAATGGGGTTAAAAGGTCAAACCAAAGTTTTAGATTTGCATCAATGTTTCCTATGTTTGCATTGATATGTTTCCTAAAGGCATTGATATAATGATTAATCAGTGTTGTTTTAGAAGGTTTTGTTATATTATATTGTATACTTATGCATAGCATGTACCAGGGTTTGTTTGATTTGTCTACTATTAAAAAAAATTTTAACAGATTAAATTCATTTGTTAATAAAGCCGTTGTTAATTCTTTTCAGTTGGCAAAATAATTTGGGTTTATCCAGTCTATTGTAGTTTTAAGCAGAGATGCTTTTATATATGTTTCTATTTCTGGGAAGTTCAATCCTCCTTGTTTCCAGGGTCTAATGTGATGAGTTAGAGCTACTCTATTCTTTTTGGGATACCATAAAAATTTTATTAAACATGAATTTCTTTCTTTAAGAATGCATCTTTCAGGAATTAACTGTATTGCTAATGCTACATATAGTATTTTTGGCAATAAGACCATTTCTATTAATTGCAGTCTGTCTTAATTTTGTTCCACTTTTCTATATGTATTTTTAT
This sequence comes from Protopterus annectens, assembly GCF_019279795.1. Lineage (NCBI taxonomy): Eukaryota > Metazoa > Chordata > Ceratodontiformes > Protopteridae > Protopterus > Protopterus annectens. The sequence goes on along the minus strand of NC_056739.1, from coordinate 246,321,243 downwards.
TGTTTCAATAATGTTTTTATAATTTATTAATATTGTTTAGTTTATATTTTTGCATAACACTATTCCTAAATAATTTAGCTTAAGTTCTTGTTTTCCTATGATGGATTTATCTGTAACTTGTAATTATTTTTTCTTATTTAAAAATAGAAATTTTGATTTTGATCTATTAAAATTTAGACCTGAAATCTTATAAAAGTTCTCCATTACTTCTACTAGCTCTCCTAATGACTCTCTGGAGTTTGATAGGGTTAATAAAATATTATCAGCAAAAAACAATATTTTAGATATTTACAGGTCATAGACTTCTATTCCTTTTATTCTTGGATTATTGCGTATTATTTCTGCAAGTATTTCTATAGCCAAAGCAAATAAAATAGGAGAAAGGGGGCATCCTTGTTTAGTACCTTTCATTATATGGATAGATTCTGAGGTTGTTGTTGTATCTTTCGGCTTTTCCCGGTTAGAGGTCATCACAGTGGAACTCCAGTCTGTTAATGATTGGCAGTAGATTTTTACGTACCAAGTTGCCAGCCTTGATGTACAACCTTCAATGAAGGTACACCCATTCACATATGTCTCCACACAGAAGACGCTTTAGCTAAGAATCGAACAGGACAACGTCTTACTGTGAGGTGACAACTCTACCGCAGCACCACCACCGCAGTATATGGATAGATTCTGAGGTGAAAGGACCTAATTTATGGTAGGCTAAGTTATTAATATATATGTTTTTTAATAATAAAATGAAGGGAGGAGGAAATTCAAATAATGCTAAAGTTTTAAATAGATATTCCCAGTTGAGGGTATCAAAGGCTTTTTCTATGTCTAATCCGATTGCAAGTGTTTCTCTATCTTCTTTATTCACATAATCTATAAGAGTAAGTATCCTTTTAATAGTATCATGTGTGCGCCTGTTATATAAGAATTCAGTCTGATCATTATTAATTGCCTTTGAAAGTGGGATTTTTATTCTGTTAGCTAGGATTAACGACTATTTTGTAATCATTATTCAGTAATTATATAGGTCTGTATGAGGTGCAAAGGTCTGATGGTTTATTATCTTTTAGAATTGGTGTTATGGGAGAATATTTCCATGAGGGTGGTATTTTTGCTTCTGACTGGACTTCTAGCAAAATTTTATGAAAAAGGGAGATTACTGTTGAAGGGAAGAGTTTGTAAATTTCCGTAATTATACCATCTATCCTTGAAGCTTTGTCAGATTTTACTTTCTTTTATCTTGTCAACAATTTCTTTGTACGATATCGGTTTTTGTAGGTCTAGTTTTAAGTTTTCGGGAATTTTTTTTATATTGATAAGGTTTGTATCTAAGTTTATTTGGTTGGTATCTAAATCTTATTTTTTGAAGTGTTCCATATAATGGAACCAAAATGCTTCAGGGATGTCTCCTATATCTGATACTTTTTCCCTTTCTTTTCATGATATATGTTATTTGCTTTAGACTGTATTTTAATTCTTGTAGATAAGTTATGTAGATATCTGGGGGAGGTGGCTAATGAGTTTATTTTTAATTTTTCCAAGGCTTGACAAGTTTTGTGTGTTAGAATTTCATTATATTTTTTATTTAATTCCTCTATTTCTTTTTTGACTTTTGGACGATTCTGATTTTTTTTAGATTTTGCTGTCAAGAGTCCGGTTTGCAAGTCTAATGATTCAGACTCCCACTCTCTAACTTAGTTTTTGTGCCAGCTAATGGTCTTACCAAATAAATACGCTTTTAATGAGTCCCAAACCATGACTCTACTGATTTCTGTTGTATTATTAATTTCAAGAAATAATTGTAGTTCTGACAACAACCAGGGTCTGAATTCTTTAATTTTTGTGATATATGATGACATTTTAGTTGAGAGGATTAAAGGTTTAAACTCTATTTGGAGCTTCATTATCAGAGAGTCATGATCTGAGAAGGGGCATGGAACTATTGAGAAGTTGAGGATTTTTGTTTGTAAATCTTGAACTATGAATAATTTGTCTATTCTGGTTTGTGTTCCAAGTCTATGGCCTTTATGGGAAAATAATAAGGATTTATCATCTTTGACTTTAAAAGTGTCTATTAAATGAAATTAATCAATCCATCTTTTTAAGGATTTTGAAGTAGTTGCTAGGCAAAAAGAATTCTTGGAGGTTTCAGAAGCTCCTAAGGTACAATTAAAGTCTCCTCCCAGTATAAGATTTCCTTTATAATTGTTGGAAATAAAATCTAGGTGTTTTTAACCGTTCCTGCTCCAATTCCTGGGAACCAACATAGATTAGCTAAGTTCCACATTCTGTTATTAAATTTAATTATAACAAATGCAAGTAGACCTTCTTTGTCTTCATATTTATAACTAACTTTTGGAGTGATTATATTTTTCTTACAGAGAATTGATACTCCTTTTGTCTTTGTTTTGAGATATTTTGAGAATTGAGATAAGACTGTATAGTCTTTAGGATTCCAAATAAAGCTATCATTAGTCTTAAATTACATTTCCTGGAGAAATACTACTTGTACCTTATTTAGATTTAGATATTTTAGTAAGGTTGATCATTTATTTGCATTATTTAAGCCATTAGTATTTAATGATAAGAATGTTAAATCCATTTCAAGTTATTGTTGGAAGAAACTTTTTGCTTTTTTTTTATTTTGATTATAGTAGTTATACTATATTTTCTGATAACATTGAATGTTATTTTTATGTGTGTAAACTTGGGAGTGTAATTTAATGTTCTTTCTTCTTTAAATACAAGTAGGGTAAAATTCTGGTCAGGCTTTAAAAAAGTACTTCTATAAAACATTAATTCTAAAGTATCAAATACAAGTAAATATGAATTTCCCATTAAACATGGAGTGAAAGTCATTCCTAATCCAGTAGATAAAGATAGATCTATTGGATTATCACTCATACCTTTAACCAACAATATAAACTGAGCTCCATATGTTAAATTATTATATGGAGAATTTTTTTTTTAAATATATATGAAAGTCTATATTATTCTATTATTGTTCTATTGTATTTTATATATCAAGATGGAATGTTAGTAGTGTAAACAATTATGTTGACTTAGAAAATATCCAATATTTAGTTACCCTTAAGAGATCCCAAACATGTCAGATATGTCATTTTGGATAAATTAAATGCAACAGAGGAGCATACACTAAATAAGCCAACAATAAACAAATTATTACTAAAATAATTTGACTAAAAGGACTCTACAAAAGACAATGAGTGATTACCAATGAAATATGAATTTACTGTAGGTGTACTGTCTTCCTTTACTTTCCCACTCTTCAGCTCACCAACTTCAACTAACACTTATGAAAAGACATGGCTTATCAGTGGTATCCTGACTCTGAATAGAGGCGCCCTACATTCTAGTGTGCAGTGCTTTTACATATTTATAGATTTACAAAGCAGAGTCTAAGAGTGGTGGTGCTGCAGTAGCGTTGTCGCCTCACAGTAATACGCTGTCCGGTTCGTTTCTCAGCTAGAGCGTCTTCTGCATGGAGGCATGCATAAATGGGTGTACCTTCATTGAAGGTTGTGCGTCAGGGCTGGTAACTCGGCATGTAAAAATCAACTACCAATCATTAGCTGACTGGAGTTCCGCTGTGGCGACCCCCAACCAGGAAAAGCCGAAAGACACAACAACAACAAAGCAGAGTCTAAGAGTGAACTATGAACACCCTGACAATTCCCATCCTGCATAGGGCACCTCCTGCTTCCAGAATGGGTAATCACATCAGGTCTAGAATGAATGTGAAAGTTCCTATATGGTAATCAAGACTTACCTTAGGTAAGTATTAATCAAATACTAATTAGAACATCTTAGAGAGTTCTCGGGGCAGTTAGAATACTCTTAAGCCTCTCCATCCTTAACCAAAAACAAAGATTTCCCTTCCCTTCCCTTTCTTTCCCTTAAATAAAAGAAATTCAGCAAACATAGGTAAACAGAAATAACATTCAGTAGTCCGTCTTGTATATTGCTTGCAATCCATTAAACAAGTCAATGACTAACATCACTTTAGTAAACATTTATAAAGACAAATTAGAAATAATTTCCTAGCTCTTTAAATTTTCTGATTAAGCAAAAAGTTAACAATAAGCTTTTTTTAACTAAAAGTATAAAGCATTTAAATTTTTCCTTGCATGTATACATTTCTACTTATATTGTAGAGTCAATAGCTGTCTTTGAAATCTGTACAATACTTCACTTCTTCAAATCGCGGTGATACAGCGGTAGCATTGTTACATCACAGCAAGAGGTTCTCCTGTTCGATTCTCGGCTGGAGTGCCTTCTGTGTGGATTCTGCATGTCCTCCCCATGGTCGAGTGGCCTCTGAAAGACATGCGTGAATGGGCATTCCTTCGATGAAGGTTGGGTGTCCGGCTGGCAACTCAGCACCATAAAAATCAACTGCCAATCATTAGCGGACTTGAGTTCCGCTGTGGCAACCCCTAACTAGGAAAAGCCGAAAAGACAAACAACAACTTCACTTCTTCAAATCATTCCTTTTTCAATTCAGGTTTTGTTTTGTCAAAACAGCAACAATATTTCAAGGGCACAATTAATATTTAGACTGATGTTTCAAATAAATAACTTGTCAGTTGCCAGTTGAGTTAGTTTAGAATGTATAGTTAGTGCAAATATAGCATGTTGCAAAAATGCTATGTATTTTTTTTGTGTGCAATTGACATATAATGTAGCATATATAGAACAGGTAGCTTATGGATTCAGGTTGTTAAAGTCAATTATGCCTAATAATCAGGCAGTTTCATTTAAATTCATAAGTAATTTGGGGACATTTCAGTTGAGTTTCCAGGAATGTTTAGTCCAGTGTGAGTAATCGAGTCCACTTTTCCTCATAAACATATGTCACGATTCATTAAACTAAGCAGAGTTTAACATATGTCTAATAATCATTATAAAGACAAAGAATAGTAATTTTCTAGCTCTTCAAACTTTCTGATATCTTAAAATGTTGACAGTAAGCTATTTTAACTGGAAGACTAAAACATTTCAATACTTCCTTGTGAATATATATTTTTACTTTTACTGTAGTGTCAAGAACTGTCTTTGAAATCTATGCATTACTTCACTTCTTTCAAGTCATTCATTTTACAGTTCAGATTACATTTTGTCAAAATGTCAGTAGCATTTCAAGGGCACATTTAATATTTAAACTGATATTTTAAATGAATAGCTATCAGTTACCAAGTGAGTTTGTACAGAGTGTGAGGTAACTACAAAGATAACATGTTGCAAAAAGTAATATATATCTTTTCATATGCTCTAGAGACTGACAATTTCAAGTAACATATAAACTTTTACAGTGCAGATAGCTTGTGAAATCAGCATGTTGAACTGAGTAATACTTTTGAATCAAACAGCTACATTTAAGTGCATATGTAGTTTGGGAACATTTGAATTGTGTTTCCAGGAATATGTAATCCTATGAGGATAAATAATAAAATATTTACAAATAGTCCTATTATGTATTTATTTTACCTTGCTTTGGTTGTTTTTCATTTTAATAACTAAACAACATTATGTTTTCTTATTATTTGTTGTCTGTGAGGCTAAATGCATTTTGCAGGTTCACAGTGTCCTTAGAAACTGCAGCAATTGTTTACTGTTGCTATGGCAACACAAATAGAATGTGAAGAAAGCTTCACTTCTCTTAACCAACAGTACATTTTTCCCTCCTTTTTTTATGTATTTGCTAATACTAAAAGGAAATAATTCAAAGCACATATGTACATGAATGGAACATTTCAGAGTTGATCACGAACATGTCCCCAATCCCAGTAAGCATAACACTGACTATCATTAATCTAATAAATATTGTAATAACAATTAATTAAGTTCACTATTCCAATTAGTCTACCTTAAAACTAGATTATTTTAGACTATTATTTATCTTTGTATAGATAGTCCCCGGGATTCATGAAGCTCGGCGCAAGGACGGCGTTAGCCTTGCGCCGACTGTGCGGCGTAGAGATGGCGCAGCAGCACCACATGCATATTAATGAAGGCGTGCTGATGTAACGGCCACATGCATAGGAAACTTGTACTAGTGCAGGGGGCGTGTCTAAGCGCTGCACGGAGGCATGAACATGTCGGCTGTATGCGTGCAACCTAAAATGTTGACTAGTACTGCCTGCCTCTAATAGTAATCACTCCTGTCAGTGTCCATGGATACTGAAATGTATGCAAAGCATACAAGACATCATTGCGAACACCACAATAAGAAGTAAACACAAAGGCACGTAGCTGAATATTGAGTCCCTGTCCCTCAAACAAAGATATTTAAAACCCTGTGCCTGTATTCCATTGTAGTGTCGCTAGTTATACCAAGTGGAGCTTAAGCGATCGTTAGTGCGCTGCCAATTGCCAAGCCTAGCCCAATGATTTGGGTTACCACCTGTCCTACATTGTGAGGGACAGCCCCCCTCTAGGCAGGTGTGTCCATACCAAAATCATAATAAATGTAAAATGTCCTGCAATTGTGTCTTTCGGCTTTTCCCGGTTAGGGGTCGCCACAGCGGAACTCCAGTCCGCTAATGATTGGTAGTTGATTTTTACATGCCGAGTTACCAGCCCTGATGCACAACCTTCAGCGAAGGCACGATGACGCATGTCTCCACGCAGAAGACGCTCTAGCTGAGAATCGAACCAGACAGCGTCTTACTGTGAGGTGACAATGCTACCGCAGCACCACCACCGCAGTAGGACATAATTATGTCCCATATGTTATGTAATAGTCCCATACAGTACGTATGTCCGTATATAAAATACCTATATGTTACAAGAAACAGAATATGCAAGTAAATAAAACAGAATAAGCAACTACACCACTACAACAATAAAAGCTTATATGTAGGCATGAAACTAAAGTACTATCCTTTGTAATGACCGTGGATATGTGTTGGCCTGTAAACTCAGATGTGTGCCACGAAAATGTCCCATCCAGGTCATATGAAAAGGTGGCAACCCTACCAATGGTCAGAGCATTCACCCAATATCTGCCCATTCTCAGTCCAAGTCATTCTTGTCAGGACAGCCCATAGATGAATGGGTATTACCCGGATCAACCTACCATGTCATGAAAGATAAGTATTTGTGAGTATCTATGTGCGTGAAGTACAGCATGTGAATGATCTGAAATGTTAGTGTAGACCTCACAACCATATTGGTCCCAGAGATATGTAGTGTACACAATGTGTTCTGTTGACTGTGCCATGGGCCATCAACTAGAGAAGGGATGAATGTTGTTTGTGGAATATGAGGGTGGTGGGTGACGGGTAATATAATAATTCACCAAGGGGAGACTGGGCTGGATGCATAATAGGTGAACTGGAGGTCTACGAGGGAGCGGTGGGTGAATCAGGAAGATAACCAAAGAACAAATATACACGTCCGCAATACAATCCCACAATCATGTGAACATTAAAATGTGCAATACACATGTACAGAAACGTTACTGGCACATACCCACATAATGGTCTGGCCTGAACTGAGCCATCCAACCCCAACACACCTGGATACATAATTGAATAACCATCATCCCATTCATAGTACACCCCCCTTCCTGAATGCCCACCAAAACCAGCCATACTCGAGCTGCTAGATAGGAGCGGCCATATCTGCACATAGTGACCCCTACCCATATCTAGTAGGCAGTCTCACTCTAGGCATCCTCAGGATTGCAAACTATGTATCCCTTGCATGTATAACCCTACCTTACAGCTGTAAAGCAAATATGGTCATTGGTAATCACAATTTTTGGATATCCCTCATGGGATATGTATCTGTTCTAAACATTAGACTTGGTGTCACGACACAATGTCCAGTCTTGTATACATCTGGACACAAGTTGTATGAGCAGTAGTTGTCCACAAGATTGCTCAGCCTACCGCCAGTCCTGCAGAACCTACTACCAGGGATTAAACACCTGACCGTGATGCACGTCTCCCCACATGCATTATCGGGAATATATACCTTACACATTCGCATAGTGGCAGTTGGATATAGGGTGCTTAAGGCACTTTAAAGCAGATGTAAGTAGGGTTACCACCTGCCCTACCTCGCGAGGGATTAAACACTTTACCATGATGCATGTCTCCCCATGTGCATTATCGGGAATTTATACCTTACACATTTGCATAGTGGCAGTCGGATATAGGGTGCTTAAGACGCTGTAAAGCAAACATAAGTAGGGTTACCACCTGCCCCACCTTGTGAGGGACAGTTCTTTTTGGGCAGTTGTGTCCAGACCAAATATAATACAATGGCAAATGTCCTGTGATTGTAGGAAATAGTCCCCATATTTCATGTAACAGTTGCATAAAACAGTTATTTATGTAAAATACTCAAAGTTACAAGAAACAGATGAAGCAAACAAACCGCTACAAGAATAAGTGTTCATTTAGGCAAATAAGTAAAGTTCTAACCTTTGTACTGACCGTGGGTATGTGTCGGCCTGTGAAGTCTGATGTGTGTCCCGAAAATGCCCCACTTTGGCCATATGAAAAGGTGGCAACCCGAGACGTAAGCGGGTATGCAAGCGTGTATGCGCGACGGTAGGTGGCGGTGATTCAACGGTATGGAAAATGTAAATGAGCATGTAGGTGTATATGCATGTGTATGTACAGACCGATATACACACACACACACACACACACACACACACACACACACATATATATATATATATATATATATATATATATAAATAAATATATGTAGATATGAAGAATGAACATGGTCACAATATAGGAAATCCCCGTAATAGTTAGTGCTGTTATATACCAGGATGGCCACAGGTGAGCACAACTCTGCATCCCCAACCACAGGAAGGACGCTAAAAGTGGAACGAACAATCTACCCTTGCTAAGTCTGACTTTCATCTAGTACAGAGCAGTCCCAGTCCTCAGTCGGACAAGCCTAAATCCAGAAGACCATATGAACACCCTGACAATCGAACATACATATGTGCCAGGACTATAGGCTGTAGAGGTCTGAATATCCTCAGAGTGAGTCAACATGTGGCACAAGTCCAGAGCAGTAGGGAATAGGGAATGGCGCATGTGTAGTACTGCATTTTTCCCAACAGGTAAATGGATGCCTGCTGTGTAAGTGAAGTGATGAGGCGTGTGTTTGGGTAACTATGCACCATAGGTATACATATAAATGAGGCAGAACACCAATAGTGTAGTGGTTAGAGCATCCGGCCAATCTAAAAGGCATTCACGGTTCATATTTCAATAGCACATATCATTTTCCTTGTGGAATGAATGTTGCTCTGCTGTAAAGCCGACATTTAAACATGTAAAGGTGAACGTGTGTATCGCATGGGATTATTAACCAGATCCTTTCAATCAAAGTGGTATTGTCATAATGTATAAGGCACAAATAAGCATAAATAAGCAGTAAACATATGTAACACAGTAAGCATAGGCGAAGTGCTGGTGTAAGCAGCTCCCAGCATAGGAAATGTATGTATGTACAGATGTAATATATATCTATATATATATATATATATATATATATATATATATATATATATATATATACATACACACACACACACACATATGTGTGTATAGATATATATCTACATACATGAGAAATATATATATATATATATATATATATATATATATATATATATATATATATATATATATATATATATATATAAAGAATGGACGCTGTAACAGTAAAGCATACATAAGGGATGTGAAGGGAATCAACAGCAATGTTGGTATTATAAAGTGCTTTCAGCATATGCCATAGAAAGCTGCCCAGGAGTGAGCAGAGCACCGCTACTCACACCACAGGCATGGTATTACCAGTGGGTGTAACATTGTTAAAATGCTAGGTCTACTTTACACACAGACGGAATTGTAGTCCCATGCTGGGACCTCCAAAAATTGGAAAGTGCAAATGGCCATATTCCATAACCCCAGGAAAGGCACGTATGTACAAATATACATGGCGGGAGACCCTATGAATACATGAGGTGGGACAGAATGTGTGTAGGGCCCCAAAAGCTCTGGAGAGGGAAATGTGTAAAGGTGTGTCATGGCTGCAATAACAAGTGGATAATGGATGTTACGCATGTAAATTTAACACGGGTGGGGTCGAGGAACTATGGGTGTGCATTTATGGATCCAGGCGTGCCAGAGCTGGATGGGCCACTTCTAATGGACTGCCCCGTGGAGGTCAGTTAGGTCATAATTGGTATATATGCATACTCACATGCAGACAACAATATATGTTGACATACAAATTGTGTAACACATGCATTCTATTTGTTGACATAAATAATAGGAATGTGCCCCTACAAACATTGACATTACATGGAATAATAGGCTGTGCAGAAGAGGGACAGGTCGAATCACACTATCTCATTCCAATTACCATCGGTAATCCGTACATGAACATATAGTGGCATTTGTCTTCTGCATAACATGCTACATACCGGTTACAAGATAACTGGGTTGGGGGTTAAATA